>NW_027503036.1:0-32724 GCF_021521415.1 Bidens hawaiensis | reverse complement strand
CTTTTACTTGATAGTTTCCTCAATGTTAATAGTTTTTTTTAAAAAAAAAACTATCTATCAAGATATTTAAATAGTTAACTCACCCGTAAGAATCACTTATCGTAACTTGATAACCAATAATATTTTACTGAAACGACGTAAGAAGTTGTATGTGTTTAAATACTATTTTGACGGATTTTAACTAAATAACCAATCGGTTAACCAAATAAACGCAATACCCGTCCATATGGGCATCCACACTCTTGAGTCTTGACCTATGCGACCTGTTTAAACCCCCCCCCCCCCCCCTTTTTCTATTTGAATATAATAAGTCTACCTATTAATTTATAACCTAAACCGACCTGTTTATAGCTAAAACAATACTAGCGATTGGGGACCCATCAAGAAATGTGATTGAGATGATATTCAGATCAACAACAACCGACACGAAAAAATATTCAATAAAAATAAAACAAGTGCTTAAGCTGAATAATTCAAAAGAAACGCTAGAAAGATTCGAAAAATTCAGAGAGGAGGTCAAGAACAAAGCTTGTGATCATCAGAACAAGCATCCAAGAAACATAGTGGACGGTAACGAGAAGTTAATGTTTTATGGAACAAAACTTACACATTCCAAGAGATTTGGGATATCTAAGCTATGTAAAGACAACATTTGTAGCATAATTAATGCGGATTCTTATGATCCAAAGAAGAAAACAGGAATTTGGTTAACCACAAAAAGTCAAGATGTTATAATTGCTAATGCAAATGCAGAGATGATGAAAGGGGAGATGGCTATTGTGGTTTGTCGAGTTATTTCGGGACGAATTATGAATGATACCGATAAAGATGAGTATGATTCTATTGAAGGAGTAAGGCCAAACTACTTGTTTGTAAAAGACCCAAGTGCTATACTGCCTTGCTTTGTTATAATTTTAAGTGTAGGTACGTTCGTTGACAATTTGTTCTAAATCCTGCAAAAAAGTGTGGAAATTTTTTTATATATGAGATTTAATTATTAACTTATGATCTACTTTCTTCTTGATGAAAGTTTCAAATGACATGCAAATGAAGTTAATGAATGAAGATCACAGGTTGAGTTAATGAATGAGACATTGATGTTTGAATAAACACGTTGTTCGAAATGGAACATGAAAAAATAAATTTGGTGAAAGTTTTTCACAAAACAAAAGTCCGAACTCTCTTGTTACCGTGTTACGGTATACAACGCCTACAACTATCTTGTTCTATTTCACATAAGAGAAAGCAAAAAACCTATATGTTATTTCAGAGTAATGAACTCATCTATGACACGATAACTGCTTCTCTGGTTGTTGTACATTGGAAGACAAAACAAATATCTTTAAATGTGTTTTAAGGAATTATGTTAAAATTTAGCAAAAATCCTGAGTATAAATATTTCATTCAATTTTTGCGACAGTGTTAAATATTTTAGTCTTATTTGTTGGTCTATTTGACCAACATCACACCCTCCCATACCTATCTAAAGGTTTACTATGCGTGAGATTTAATGGATATGATTGTGGTCTTTACTTCTTGTTGTAGGTATTGGAATTCGTATGTATGTAATTGAAATATGTTTTTGTTATTGTATTGTTTCTTTATAAAATAGAAGAGATTATTTTGGTCAGACTCTTTTTTAACAATTTCTCTACCTATTACTATATGATCTCTTAAACATTTAGATTACCGCTTAACACAGAATTTTGTTTTGTTAAAGTAGAAACATATACAAATGTCATATTCAACCTTTTTAAAAAAATAAAAATAAAAATATTTGTTAAATTGTTTTTTTTTCCAAAGCAAGTGAAGCAAAACAGAGGACAGATCCACTCTCCTTTTCAACCTTTACTCGGCCCACGTAAATCCATCCATTGGGTCCGGCCCAATTTTAAACTATTAGAAATTTCGAGTTGTTTTACTTTCTAAGTTAAAAATATTTTATAAAAGAATATTTTAAATTCCTCCATCCATATCTCTGTAATTTAATTAAAATTACATTCTTTCTCTAGATCCTGTTACCTTTCAAAAACATCCTACATCCAACCCTCTATCTCTTTATCTTTATTTTACCTACGAACACTTATTTTTATTTATTTTCTTCTTTTTTGTACCGTCACAACAAATTATAGAGTGTTGAATATGAGTCTCTAAATATAGAGGGTATACTTTACTTTTTTTTTGAAAGATCAATTATATAAAAGAAAACCGGGACCAAACGCAAGCCGCGAAAGCCCGAAGATTAAAATATAGTAGTGTTTTAGTTGTTTTCTAAAATACTAATATAGTATATAGAAATGGCTACTTTAGTTTTCTATTATAAAGAATCCAATGCAGTAATGTTTTAGTTGTTTTCTATACATTTTCTTCTATAGTATATAGAAACTATCAATATAGAGATTCCAATGTGAATGTTTGTAAAGCCTCGGTCGCGGTGCCATACTTTAGCAATGGATTTACTCATAAACACAGTTTTAAATATCATAGTGAAATAAAGCTGACGGGTGGTCCATTGGACAACCCTTAAGTGATATAAGACCGTTAATAACCATGCATACAATCGGTTTATTTTGTGGAATTAGTTGACTATGGTTACTCATATAATTGCAGGTAGGAGAAGATAGAGGATGTAATTACGAGAACGTGGGCGAAAACGGTGAAAAAAACGGAGTTGAAACGAGAAAGTTATGACGAAAACAAGAAGGCCTTGTTAAAGGCCACCGTAGCTTACGGTGAAGCCACCGTAGCTTACGGTGGGATCTGAAGAAAATGACACCGTATGGCAGTTTTAAGCCACCGTAGGCTTTTTAGAAGCCACCGTAAGCTACGGTGGCCACCGTAGCTTATGGTGGGACTGACGCTGAAACTTGTAACAGCCTTATAAACTCGTTTTAGGGTTGGCTTTTGGCATCCCAATCATTATCTTTCATCTAAGGACGACCTAAGGGCGATTTGGAGGTGCCATAGCTTAATTTTGAGTGTCGTAATCATTAGAAACTCTATTTTGATTCGTATGCAAACTATAATCGAAGGGATAACGAACCGAATCATGCTCGGCTAAACTCCTTCGTGTTTTCCCTCAGATTGTAAGGTTTATTATGCTTGCTTGGTTGATTGTTTAGACAATTTCTGAATAATATTTGATCTTATTGATTTCGTTATTATGGTGTTTGTGTATTGGTTGATAGATTGTTAGTTTATCGATTTTGTGTTCTAAACCGTTAGTTCTTGGTTTTGTAAGTAATCGAGATTAATCGGGAGGGATTTAGGGTTGGATAAACTAATTGGTTTTTGAGTGATCACTTTGCGTTGTATAATCCAAGTACTTGATCCTCAATTATCGCAATCGTATACATAAACACGAACTTTGTCTATTGTTCATCTCAGTTAAACATCAACTGTAACAATCATGGAAACCTGAAACCGAAGGAAGACATATTTTCTCATATTGATTAAAACTTGTTTATGTGCTTTAGTTCTTTTTGTTTAAAAACCAAACAACCAAATCTTTGAATTTATTCTGCACTTAGATTAATATAGTTTAATTATAAAGCTACTTAATAACGCACTTTCCACAAACTCCATGTGTTCGATACCCGCTTACTGCTATCTAATTAGTTGTATTCGGATTATATTTGAGTGAGTCTTCGATATCACGTCAAATTTTGGCGCCGTTGCCGGGGAGTAGTGCGCAACGTGTGTTAGTTTCAGTAGTTTTGTGTTATTTTCGGGTTTACGCTGGTTGTGTTAGTGTGCAGGTACCTACATGTGTATGCATACTAGAAGCTCCAACAGGTCATCACCGCTAGTTGTTGATCCCGAGATTGACAGAACACTTCGAAGAAACAGAGTTTTACTTAGAGAGAACAAGCTTCTTGGTTCTCCAACAGCATCAAACAACATGGATTCACCAGTTTCCACTTCGGGTCAACCAGTCCCGACTACACCTCCACCAAATCCTGGTCCACCGATCAATACTAATATACATACAGCATCAAGTGAACTTCAACCACCACCCACAACTGAACCCATCAATGCACAATTCACATATGCAACATCATCCACATTGCCACCTATTACTAGCCTCTTTCCTAACTTTGGTGCGTCATTATCATCTCAACAATATCAACCACCACCCTTTCAACAATCACAATCAAACTACCAATACCAATCCCAACCGTTTATGCAACATTCAAGAACACAAGGTGACGGATACGGATATGGGTTTGATAGTGAATTTGAGGGGTATGAAGTGGAAGGTCACTACATGGGAGGTGATGGAGGAAAAATGGTAAATCAGGGAACGTTTGGTTATGGTCAATGGCAACAACCACTACCGGTTATTTAACAACAAACACCACCGGTTGTTCAACCAGCTCAACCACCAGCTCAATAACAACCACCGGTTATTGTTAATCAAGTTCAGCCGCCACAAATTATTTAACAACCGCAAGGGCAACCTCTAGATCCACAATTTCAACAACAAATGCCCCAACCGCAGTTTCAACAACAGTTTACGCAGCCAAGGCCCGTGTATAGGCAAATGAGTCAACCAAGAGTACCAATGGGGGTACCAGGAAGGTATGCAAGAGATATGGTAAGGGGGATTGAAGCCCATTTTCGACCCATAATTACTAATAATCCGTCTCCGGTGGTTATCCCTCTCAATAATCAAGGGAGGACATTTGAAGTAAGAACCAATTCCCTTCAAAGTCTTCCGAAGTATAAAGGTCTAACAACGGAGGAACCTTACTTCCACTTGGAGGCATATGACTCCATTTGCAACACAATTGGGGGTCAAGGTTTTACATCGGATGATGTGAAGTTGGTTTTGTTTCAGTTTTCATTGGAAGACAAGGCAAAGAGATGGTTTTACACTTTGTCTTTCGCGTCTGTTTATACTTGGGCCGAAATGCAACAAAGATTTTTAAAAGAAATTTACACGGCCCAAAAGACCAATGATGCGAGAAGAAGTTTGAGAACCTTCCAACAACAATATGTGGAAATGTTTCATGAAGCATTTGAGAGGTTCAATATGATGATAAAGAATTGTCCTCATCACGGTATTGCTTTATGGGAGTTATTGAATTTGTTTCATGAAGGGTTGAGTATGGAGGATGAACGGGATTTGAGGTCGATCCCGAATGGTACATTTGGTACCAATTATGAACAAGATGATTGGGCATATTTGGAACAAATGGCGGTTACCTCAAAGAGAAAGGCCCAAACCGGACGAAGAGCAAGACCGGAGATTGGTAGACCGCAAGTGCAAGCCGTGGAAGAAGAAAATGTACAAACCACTAATCAAGTAATCGATGTTTGTACAAATTGTAATGAGTTGGGTCATGCAACGGAGGTATGTACGGTAGGTCAAGCACCGGTAGAAGAGGTGAATGCACTTCAAGGTGGAGGTGATAGGAATTACAAACATGAACTCCAACACCTACCACCCCGGGTTAAGAAATCATCCGAATTTTCGATATGGAAATCCGACCACTCAATCTAACCCGAATTTTCAAGGAAATCAAGGCAATTATGTTCTTCGCCAACAATACAATAACCAAGGTAATTTTCATGGTAAGAATATGTCACACCCCGACTAGGTTGTTGCGGAAGCGTGATACGAGAATGTAACAGATAACACTGGTATCAACCACATTGTTTATAAAGAAATTCAACAGCTAATTTACATCATATTACATTGGTAGGTACTATGTTTACAAACTAGATGAAAAACACATAACCGGTTTACGAGCTTCTTATTCAATATTATATATCTGCGTCTATTCACAGCTATTCAACTTCATTCCTAACACCAAGAACGTAAGCAAATCATTCCACCTTTGCTTTACCTGAAAAGCATGTTAAAACGGGTCAACTACGTCTAGTTGGTGAGTTTCAAGTTTCACGAGTATCAACGAAATCAGTATACGAGTTCGTAAAGTTTACAGTGTGTATGTATACATGTATGTGTATGATGTATTATCCTAAGCCACAAGCGAAACCGAAACGAGCTAAAAATACATGGCCACCCCTGTCCATGCACTCCCGTTGGCATTTAACAGCTACTTTGTCCCAAGTATGTACTATGTCTAACACCACATAGCAGTATGTAATAAGTTTAAATGACAATGTGCAACTGGGTTAACATGTTCCGGCATACCCCACCGGCTCTGTCAGTTGGGTTTGTCAAACCGATAGTACTATCCACACGTCACCGGCACGAAGTTAATCACTTGTGTTTGTGGGGACTTTCAAGTGTTAGTACTTAGATATTTCACATCATCACACGTTTTCAAGTATATAAGTATATGTAAACATGCTTTCCACCCAAAAAGTTCGTAAAACAGTTTAGAAATTGGGGTCGTGAAACTCACCTTATCGTAGTTCGCACAGAAATTATGTATCAATAGGTCAGGTGCCTCGCTTATAGCCTGATTCCTATAAACGGTATCATATAGTTAATACTAGTACAGTGTTTAAGCTAAATCGGGCTGTATAACTAATCTGGGTATAGCTGTTAGGCCCAGAACATGACCATAGTCTTAGATTGTGACGTTGTATACTATGAAATGTTTAAAACTGGATTTGGCTCAGTTTCACCGTTTCCCGAGCCTAGCCAAGTTGATCGTTTATGCGTTTCGGGATTAGGTAAGATCACATAAACTTAAGTAAATATATTGATTGATAAAATGATTTGATTTATGAAAGGATTTTAAGGTTTCGGTATCTGGTTTGATCGCAGGGTTCGTTTCCGTTTTCACACGGGTTTGATTATACAAAACGCGTACAATCCACCCGAATTGTCCGGAATTCTTGTAAAAAGTTCGTTTTTATCAATTTCATTCAAAAATATGATATTTGACCACTTTTGACATTTTGACATACCAGTCAGTCCGTTAAACACAAAACTGCCGGTTTCGTTAAAACAATTATAATTTAAATCTTTGATTAATCATAACTAAATATGTACTTATATATAAATTATGTAAATTTTTGTAAAAATAAATTAAAATATGGAGAATTTTATAAAAATATTTTCAGAATTTTTATGATTAATTATTTATTTATAAAAATTCATTTAATAGGTTATAATTGTGTAATAAATTGCCCGTTTATATCAAACGACCTCCGAAAAATCCCCTAATTTTTAAAAATCGCCTCAATGTTATTACATAGCCCCTGCAAAATCTCTAGAACCTAACTCTTTTGAAAAAATGCCTTTTTGTGCGTTTTTCGGCTGTTAAAATTCGGTTAAATCATAATTGCACAAACCATACTTAGGTATTTCCAATGATCCCCAAACTTTACCAGTGATCTTACCATCACATATTAATAACCAAAACCAAGTTTCATAATTTTTCAATATGTTTAGCTATTTTCCCCAAATAAACGCTCATAAACGGAAATAAATTCACCAAATATTCTCCGTTTATCGAAAAACTACCAAATTTGAACAGGGACTCATTTATATGATCCCTAATGTCCCTGAAAATTTTCACAAGCTAAAATTAAGCATGTCACAACCTAATACTAAACAGCCCTTAAACGAGTGTTACGGGTTTACCTTGTCGGTTTTCGATGAGTTTTGCTAGCTTAAACGACTTTCCGGGTCTCGGGTTGCAAACTCAGTGTATCTACATATCATATAACATCAAACCAAGCATAAATCATCCATGTGACAACCTTGATAATCAGGGTTTCGGTTTTTGGTTCAAACCGAACTTTCTAACCGTAAAAACGTTGTATTCATGTTCTAATCCGCGTTTTTGACCAAAAAAGTATATGTTCCTGGTTTTTAGACATGTTTAACATCAAAACATGATTTTACTTGATTTTTATTGTTTTTGGATGGTTAAACATGTTTAAAACTTACCAAGACCTAATTTTCCATGATTAAACTTTACTAATCAAGCATGTAATCTCATGTATTTAGAGGTTTACCTTTAGGGTTTTGGCTGAAAAATATGAAGAAGTCAGCTGAGATTGTTCTTGTATGGTTTGTAATGTGTAAAATATCTTTAAAGTGTGACTTATGTAACAAGCTATACAAAGTGGTTCATCCCCCCAACTTGCGGCCGCAACTAATAAGGGCCCATTGGGCCTCTTTTTGGCCCAATGGTGCCTCGGTTTTTGTGCCACGCGTAAAAGTCGGTCCAAAATTTAGTTCGGGTTCGGTTTTTCGCGGAAAACTAGTTCGAGTGCGAAAACCAACGCGAAAACGAGTGTTTTTCAGCTTCTTTTTGTAAAATAAGAAAAACGTACTGACTCGCTGTATAAATCCAAAATATTTTCACGGATTGCCTAGAACATGTCATATAAGTGTTTTATAAATCTTTTTCGGCTTCAAGGATGCTACAATGCTCGTTTTGATATTAACGATTGCGTTTAAACTTATAGCGTATCGATAAACGAAACCTTTTTCGTTTAAAGAGTTTTAAACGTACTGGGGCCTAAATATCAATATGTTAGCCTCTATAATATATATATAACTCGTATATGACCCCTCAGTATGTATACGGGTTATAATTAGTATCGGTCGGTTACTCGTTTAAGCACTACGAATTAACCGATTTATCGTTTACTTGTTACGTAGTGAATATAGTATACCTCGTTTTGTCACAAATGTCACATTCTCCCCCCGTTAAGAAATTTCGTCCTCGAAATTTAATGTATCATCGGTTTTCTTTTTAGGGAACAGGTGTGGGTATTTATTTCGGAATTCGTCCTTTCGTTCCCAAGTATATTCGGGTCCTTGTTTTGAATTCCACCGAACTTTTACCAATGAAATTTTGTTGTGTCGTAACTGTTTGGTTTTCCCGTCCACAATTTCTACTGGTTCCTCTACGAAGTTGAGCTTTTCGTTGATCTGAACATCTTCCAGTGGTACTATTGTCGTTTCATCAGTCAAACACTTTTTCAGATTCGATACATGAAACACGTCGTGAATAGTGTTTAGTTCTAAGGGTAGTTTTAATCGGTAAGCTACGGGACCAATTTTTGCAATAATCTCAAAAGGTCCGATGTATCTCGGGGCTAGTTTACCAGTCTTTCCAAATCTTATAACACCTTTCCACAGCGATACTTTCAAAAACACCTTATCACCAATTTCAAAAGATAACGGTTTTCTGCGAACATCGGCATAACTCTTTTGTCGGTCGCAGGCAGCTTTCAATTTTTGCTTAATCTAGTGAATCTTATCGGTGGTTTCCTGAATTAAATCTGACCTTGAAATTTGGGTATCACCCACTTTCGTCCAACATAGTGGTGATCTACATTTTCGCCCGTATAGAGCTTCATAAGGTGCTGCTTGTATACTACTGTGATAACTGTTATTGTAAGAGAATTCAATGAGCGGGAGGTGTTGATCCCAATTCCCTTTGAAATCCAGTACACAAGCACGAAGTAAATCTTATAAGGTTTGGATGGTTAGTTCAGATTGGCCGTCGGTTTGGTGATGGTAGGCGGTACTCAAATCTATTCGAGTTCCCAAAGATTCTTG
The DNA here is from genome assembly GCF_021521415.1 of Bidens hawaiensis. Classification (NCBI taxonomy): domain Eukaryota; kingdom Viridiplantae; phylum Streptophyta; class Magnoliopsida; order Asterales; family Asteraceae; genus Bidens; species Bidens hawaiensis. Next base: position 23,222 of record NW_027503036.1, on the reverse strand, counting down.
TACTGCTTGCCAGAAATGTGAAGTAAAGTGACTGTCTCGATCTGAAATAATCGAAAGAGGTACTCCGTGTCGGGATACAATTTCTCGATGTAAATTTGAGCGAGTTTTTCGGTGGTGTAGTTGTTACGGATGGGAATAAAGTGTGCGGATTTGGTTAATCGGTCCACAATTACCCAAATTGCATTGTGTCCTCGGGAGGTTTTAGGAAGGTACGTCACAAAGTCCATGGTAATTTGTTCCCATTTCCATTGTGGGATTTCGGGTTGTTGTAACATTACCGAAGGTTTTTGATATTCCGCCTTCACCCTTGCACATGTTGCACATTTACTTACATACACGGCTATATCCTTTTTCATGCCAGGCCACCAGTAAAATTCTTTAACATCCTTATACATCTTATCAGTACCTGGATGAATAGAATATTTGGACTTATGTGCTTCATCAAGAATCAACTTTCGGAGTTTATGAAGTGTTGGAATCCAGACCCGGTTTTTGTAATAATATACTTCATCAATTTTCTTCTCAAAATTCCTTTCATTCCCATGTAGTTCTTCTTTTTCTAGCTGATCTGCCTTCAAAGCTTCATCTTGTGCAACACGAACTTGTTCGGTTAGGCTACTTTGAACAATCATTCCGAGTGCTCGTACCCTTAATGGTTTGACTCTGTCTTTTCGGCTTAAAGCATCAGCTACTACGTTGGCCTTACCCGGATGGTATTTAATCTCACAATCATAATCATTTAACAGTTCTACCCATCTCCTTTGTCTCATGTTTAGCTCTTTTTGATCAAATATGTGTTGTAGGCTTTTGTGATCAGTATAGATGGTACATTTGGTGCCATACAAGTAATGTCTCCAAATCTTCAATGCAAAGATAACTGCTCCCAATTCCAAATCATGGGTCGTATAATTCTTTTCATGTACTTTTAATTGTCGGGAAGCATATGCTATTACTTTCTTTCTTTGCATCAGTACGCATCTTAAACCTTTACGAGATGCGTCACAATATACCACCAATTCATCCGTTCCATATGGAAGGCTTAATATTGGAGCCTCACATAACTTCTGTTTTAACGTTTGGAAGACCATTTCTTGTTCTTCTCCCCATTCATACGCTCGATCTGTTTGAGTTAGGAGGGTTAGAGGTTGGGCAATACTTGAAAAGTTTTCAATGAATCTTCTATAATACCCGGCTAGTCCTAAGAATTGACGAATTTCTCTTGGTGACATAGGCACTTGCCAATTCTTAATGGCCTCAATTTTATCGGGGTCTACTTGGATTCCTTGTTGATTCACAATGTGTCATAAGAACTGTACTTCTCGTAACCAGAATTCACATTTGGACAACTTTGCGTATAATTTCTCTTGCCTCAATAACTCCAAGATTACCCGCAAATGTTGTTCGTGTTCTTCTTTACTTTTCGAATATATCAAAATGTCATCGATAAATACTATCACGTACTTGTCAAGGTAAGGTTTGCAAACTCGGTTCGTGAGGTCCATAAACACTGCAGGTGCATTTGTCAACCCAAACGGCATAACCAAAAATTCATAGTGACCATACCGAGTTCGAAAAGCTATTTTTGGTACGTCTTCTTCCTGAATTCTTACTTGGTGATAACCAGATCTAAGATCAATTTTTGAAAAATACTTCGCACCCTGGAGCTGATCAAACAAGTCATCAATTCGATGTAAAGGGTATCTATTCTTTATAGTCACTTTATTCAATTCCCGGTAATCAATACACATTCGAAAACTCCCATCTTTCTTCTTTACAAATAACACTGGTGCTCCCCACGGTGAGTAACTTGGGCGGATAAAACCCCTGTCCAGTAATTCTTGTAACTGGTTGGATAGTTCTTGCATTTCAGAAGGTGCAAGTCGGTAAGGTGTCTTAGCAATGGGGGCTGCTCCCGGTATCAAATCAATACGGAATTCAACTTGTCGGGTCGGTGGTAAACCAGGCAACTCATCGGGGAATACATCTGAATACTCGTGTACCAGTGGGATGTCTTCCATTCGTTTTTTCTCGGGTTCCTTAACTGTTACACTTGCCAAGTATAAAGTACAACCTTGGCGTAAATATCTCAATGCCTTAAGTTGGGATACGAGAGGCAGTACCGTACCAGATTTCTCACCTTGAACAATCATCGCCCCGTCATTCGGAAAAGGTATCCTAACAGTTTTATCCTTACAGACAATTTCAGCGTTATACTTAGACAACCAGTCCATACCAACTATGACATCAAAACTTCCTAATTCCACTGGAAGTAAGTCGATAAGAAATGGGTGGTCGTTTAGGATGAGGGAACAGTTTCGGACTATTCGGTTAACAAGTATAGACTTACCGTTAGCGAGTTCTATAGTATATGGTTTTGTTAGTTCACTAACCGGCATATTTTCTAAAGGTAAGAAGTTAACAGATACGAAACTTCTATCGGCGCCCGTATCAAACAAAACTGGAGCATACTGACCCGAAACTAAGAATGTACCTGTCACCACGTTCGGGTCATGATGCGCTTCCCCCGATCCTATTACGAACGCGCGTCCCCTAGCTGCGTTGTAGGTTGATGCTTGTGCTTGGTTTTGCCTTCTCGCTGCACCCTGGTTCAGATTGGGGCAGTATCTCCGAAAGTGTTCCGTACTGCCACATTCATAGCAGGCACGTAGGCTCGTGGTAGGTGGGGTTTGTTGGTTGAGTTGTGGGCGGGTTGGTTGAGGTCGAGGTAGTTGAGTTGATTGCGGTGGACGGTTAACAGTGTTGGTGGGGGTTCTACAGTTGGGGGCATAGTGTCCCGTTCTTCCACACTTCTGACAAATGATCGGTTTGCAATCACCCACATGATGAAAGTTACATCTTCTGCACTTCGGTAACGTCCCTTTATAGGTCTCTTGTTTTACATTAGAACTGGTCATGGCATAACTTCGGGTATTCGGACGGGCCCGTTTGTTTTGAGGGTTTCCTTGCATCCTTGTCCCATAATCAGTTCGTTTTAAACTTGTTGTTTCACCTGGCATCCTTATCACTCCACTTCTCATTAGATCAAAAGTAACGACACCCGTTTGAGATACAACACTTTCTAATGTTGGGTGGGCTACTGAATTCACTATACTTCTCACAGCAGGGGTCAGTCCCCAGATATAACGTTCAATTCGCTTCGCTTCCGGTGTAACTAACCACGGAACTAAGCGGGACAGTTCGTTAAAATGATTCGTGTATCTCACATGGTCCGCTCCTTTCATTTCCAGATTCCATAACTCGTGTTCCAACCTTTAAATCTCACTTTTAGGACAAAAATGCTCTAGCATGAGGGTTTTTAATTCAGTCCATGACATACGATTAATAGCATCTTGTCCCCTTATTTGGACTACCGTATTCCACCACATCAGCGCTTGGTCTAGAAACATACTGGTAGCAAATTTGACCACGCGGTTCGGTGGACATTCACTGATATTAATTACTGATTCGGTCTTTTCTATCCATTTGACCAGCCCGCTAGGTCCTTCAATACCCTTAAACTCAATCGGTTTACATGATGTAAATTGTTTGTATGCGTACTCCTGACGTGGGGGTTCGGGATTATTACGATCATTACCAGTATTTGGTTGAGTGTTATTATTAACAGTTGGGTTGATAACCGGTACGGGGTTTGGTTTCGTGACATTATTCGGGTTCAAAACGGTTTCAGGGTTCCCAACAACATTAACAGTCGGGCGAGTATTATTAGTGTTTATAACATTATCAGTATTCACCGGGGTAGTAACACCCGGGGCTACATTAGTGTCCGGCGGAGGTATATTAGCAGTGGCCGTGGTGGTGCTCGTAGGTTGATTAACAGTATTGTTAGCACGTATGCCTGCAGTGACTTGTGCTACAATTGTTGGTATCACTGCTTGTAGTTGACGAGCAATCATTACAGCCACTTCCGCCTCAGACAAAGGGTTTGCTTTCTTCGAGGCCATTCTATAAAATAATCAATTATATAATAATTAATATCGTTTCACTATAACCATCACAACTTTACGATATTACAATTTCATAACACACAACTATGCCAAAGAAAACACATTTGTATTAATTATAATCATTACTGTACATATGCATATAAAATTAGCGCATAGGCTTAACCTGGTATAGGCCAGCGCTTGTATATGCGTATCAAAACTTGTCACTACGTGACATATAGACCTAACTCGATAAGGGCCAGTGCTTGTAATAGTACTAAACCATAAACAACTCCCAAGTCAGCCCAACACGCTGTAATAAAATGCTGCTTGGGTTATCAAAAGACTATATACTATGTCCTATCCATTCTTTGTAACAAGAAGCAACAACCAAACAACAACAGCCACTAGGGCTGCATTAACCGCTAAACATACTCCTAGTAGTATCATTGCCCGATCCTGACGCCCGTGGCTGTGAGCACTAGATCTTTGCACATTTCTGATTTCTTGCTGCATATACCACATGTGATCTTGCATATCATGTCTATGTTGGTTTAGGTTATTTATCAAATGTGATTGTTCTAAAATCTGATCAGTTGCTAAACCCAACCATGCTGAATCAGAATGACGAGGTAGCTTGGGTACCGGGGCGGGTAAACCCCAAGTAAGAATAGGTATCTCAGTGACCTGGACACGTGATGTTTCTCCCCTATGGTACGTAGATCGAGGTGGGGGAGAGGTGTGCTCAGGTGGCCGCACTGAAATACGAGCGTTCTGATGGTTTCTAATAGTGGGCGGCGTACTGATGTATGTTGTACATGTGGAGTAGGGGATCTGGGTGCTCTAATCGGTGAATGATAAGCACTAGTCGCTCTAGCCTCTAGCCTAGGTGTTTCCCTAGGAGGGTAACTATCGCACCTGTAGCCCGATAAGTCAGGCTGGTCGGTCGGCACCTCATGTGGCACTACAGCGTCCCCTAAACTCTCACTCATCTCTTCTTCCGATTCTTCCCCCGTTTCCTCTTCAGGGTCCTCATCTTCTTCAGGTAAAGCTGGTACCGCAATATATAAACGATCAGCAGACCTCGACATGTTCCTGCACAATGGTTAGTAATAAGAATAATATTTCATAATAGTATTAATCTTAATAAAATACATGCATGTATTTATACACATAAGCACAAATAATCGTTTATATACATAGATATTTATTTATTATTATATTTTATACACATATGTTGCTGTTTTTACCTATTCGATTGTTTATCGACTTCTTCTCGAATTCCCTCTTACAAACAAGTCCGTTGTTACGTTCCGGACCATAATAACCCACTTGTCCATTCGCGTTCATCACGAGAATCATCAGTGTATTATTTAATATTATTTTATTCCCAGAGTTAATCGAGCCTACGGTTATCTTAGGGTATCCTAAGGGACATCCTAATTCTTTATAACCAATGGCTCTGATACCAACTTCTGTCACACCCCGACTAGGTAGTTGCGGAAGCGTAATACGGGAATGTAACAGATAACACTGGTATCAACCACATTGTTTATAAAGAAATTCAACAGCTAATTTACATCATATTACATTGGTAGGTACTATGTTTACAAACTAGATGAAAAACACATAACCGGTTTACGAGCTTCTTATTCAATATTATATATCTGCGTCTATTCACAGCTATTCAACTTCATTCCTAACACCAAGAACGTACGCAAATCATTCCACCTTTGCTTTACCTGAAAAGCATGTTAAAACGGGTCAACTACGTCTAGTTGGTGAGTTTCAAGTTTCACGAGTATCAACGAAATCAGTATACGAGTTCGTAAAGTTTACAGTGTGTATGTATACATGTATGTGTACGTATACATGTATGTGTATGATGTATTATCCTAAGCCACAAGCGAAACCGAAACGAGCTAAAACACATGGCCACCCCTGTCCATGCACTCCCGTTGGCATTTAACAGCTACTTTGCCCCAAGTATGTACTATGTCTAACACCACATAGCAGTATGTAATAAGTTTAAATGACAATGTGCAACTGGGTTAACATGTTCCGGCATACCCCACCGGCTCTGTCAGTTGGGTTTGTCAAACCGATAGTACTATCCACACGTCACCGGCACGAAGTTAATCACTTGTGTTTGTGGGGACTTTCAAGTGTTAGTACTTAGATATTTCACATCATCACACGTTTTCAAGTATATAAGTATATGTAAACATGCTTTCCACCCCAAAAGTTCGTAAAACAGTTTAGAAATTGGGGTCGTGAAACTCACCTTATCGTAGTTCGCACAGAAATTATGTATCAATAGGTCAGGTGCCTCGCTTATAGCCTGATTCCTATAAACGGTATCGTATAGTTAATACTAGTACAGTGTTTAAGCTAAATTCGGCTGTATAACTAATCTGGGTATAGTTGTTAGGCCCAGAACATGACCATAGTCTTAGATTGTGACGTTGTATACTATGAAATGTTTAAAACTGGATTTGGCTCAGTTTCACCGTTTCCCAAGCCTAGCCAAGTTGATCGTTTATGCGTTTCGGGATTAGGTAAAATCACATAAACTTAAGTAAATATATTGATTGATAAAATGATTTGATTTATGAAAGGATTTTAAGGTTTCGGTATCTGGTTTGATCGCAGGGTTCGTTTCCGTTTTCACACGGGTTTGATTATACAAAACGCGTACAATCCACCCGAATTGTCCGGAATTCTCGTAAAAAGTTCGTTTTGTGGGGTTGTTCCACAAAACAGAACCAGTGTCTCAAAGTCAAAATATGGAAGAACCGCTTTTGAGTGTTGGATTGTCTAGAGGTGAAACTGCATCACCATATGAAAAAGCAAGTTTCGTTAGCCTTCTAACGTTTTCTTCGATGAATGATGTGATTGCAAAGGGCAACAAGAGGACATTAGACCTTGAAGATGTCCCACAACTTGCAAGTATTGATAGGGTGGGACAAGTATTTCTTATTTTTTAAAACAAAATACAGTCTTTAAATGGGGAGAATCAAATCAGTGCATTTGGTCTATCGAAAGCCTTATTCTGCATAATGTGGAAAGACGTTGTGGTCACCGGATTTCTTTCTTTAACATATACGTTGTTAACTTATGTTGGTCCTTACCTCATAGACTCTTTCGTTCAATATCTTAACAGAAATAAAGTTTATGAATACCAAGGTTTGGTTTTGGTGGGTACATTTGTCATTTCAAACATCATCGGCTGCTTTGCACAACGGCATTGTTGGTTCAAGCTCCAGCAGGCCGGAATTAGGGCCAGATCCGCCATCGTTGCCTTGATATACCAAAAGTGTCTAACCATTTCTGGCCGATCTAAGCAAGGAAACAAATGTGGAGAAATCATTAACTTTATGGTTGTAGATGCTGAAAGAGTAGGCGACTATGCTTTGTACATGAATTCTTGTTGGAAAGTTCTTCTACAAGTTGGGGCCGCGTTGTGGCTTCTGTATAATAACTTAGGACTAGCCTTCATTGTTTCGTTACTCACTACCGTTGTTGTGTTGTTGGCCAATCTTCCACTCGGGAGAATCCAAGAAAAGCTTCAAGATGACTTGATGAAATCCAAAGATAAATGGATGAAATCAACATCTGAAAGCTTGAAAAACATGAGGATTATGAAACTTCAAGGTTGGGAAATGAAGGTTTTGACAAAAATAATCAAACTTAGAGAGGAAGAAGAAAGTGCATTGAAGAAATACCTGCATACTTTATCCTTTACTACCTTTATCTTATGGGGTGCTCATATTGCTGATGCCATGGCCACTTTTGCAACATGTTAATTGTTGGCATCCAGCTGGAATCAGGAAAAGTACTTTTGGCACTCTCAACTTTCAATATACTTCAAGAGCCGATTTACATTGTTCTTCCAAACTAAAGCTTCACTTGATCGAAGATTGTAAATCGGCTTTTGAAGTATCTAGAAAGTTGAGAGTGCAGAAATTACTTTCCCTGATTCCAGTGGGATGCCAGCAAATAAACATGTTGCAAAAGTGGTCATGGCAACAACAATTGGAGCACCCCAGCAAATAAAAGAAGTTATGGATAAAGTATACATGTACTTCTTCAATGCACTTTCCTCTTCCTCTCTAAGTTAGATAATTTTTGGCAAACACTTCATTTCCCAACCTTGAAGTTTAAGAATCCTCATGTTTCTCAATATTTCAGATGTTGACTTCATCCATTTATCTTTAGATTTCATCAACTCATCTTGAAGGTTCTTGGATATTTCCGAGTGGAATATTGGCCAACAACACAAGAAGAACTGTAGCGATTAATGAAGCAATGATGGCTGGTCCTAAGTTTTTATACAAAAGCGATAACGTGGCCCCAACTTGAAGAAAAAGTAGCCAAAAATGATGCACGTACCAAGCATAATCACCTATTCTTTCTGCATCAACTACCATGAAGCTGATGATTTCACCACTCAAGTTTCTGAGCTTTGATTGAGCGGAGATAGTTAGACCCTTTTGGTAAATCATGGCAACAATGGCGGACACTCTAATTCCAGCATGTTGGAGCTTGAAGTACCAATGCCGTTGTGTTAAACACTGTATAATCTTTTGGAAACAAGAAATGCAGCCACCATAACAAAACATGGGTTCATGTAATCTCAGTGTCCATTTAAGTATTCAACAAATGCCTCAATAAGGTTAGGACCGACAAAAGTAAATGAAGATGCTAAAGCAAGTAATCCTGTGATTACGACTTCTTTCCACACAATGTACAATAAGGCTTTGGTGAGACAGAATGAAGTGTTTTCATTAATCCCATTTCTTAAAGACTCTACCTTGTTTAACAAAACAGGATACACGTGTCTCGCACTATCGGTACTCGCGAGTTGGAGGAGGTCCTCAAGGTCTAATGTTTTTTTGTTGTCTTTTGTAATCACATAACTCATCCAAGAAAATGTCAGCAAGCTAAAGAAACTAGCATTTTCATAAGTTGATGCAATTTGACCTCTAGAGATACCAGAATTTAAAAGGGGTTCTTCAAGATTATTAGTTTGGCATTCGTCCTCAGTTTTATGGGATAGCCCCACAAAACACAGAAACAAACTCTTGATACTAGACACAGATTCAGAGACAAAGAACATAGAGACTGAAACATGGGTTCTTTTGTAGCAAACATGGTCTACCACAACGAAATGACAAGTAACGGAAGAAAAAAAAAAGAACAATAACCTTAAAACAAGGAGGTATGTTCTAGATTCTGTCAACAAATTTGAAACAAGTGTGTGCAACTAAGCAGAAAGTGAAAACCAAACAAGTGATCCAAGAACAGCACGCAAAGGGTGGCAATCTTTTCATCAGTCCAGCCGTTTCTTCTATACCAATAAAGATTGTTCAAGAAACACAAAACAAGATTAAAGAGTGAAAGAAAAACAGAACAAAACAGAGTTTGTCTATAAAACATACACCCACAACTCTGTTTCAGAACTAGAGTTCGATCAATGTTGAATTGTTTCCAAACCCAAGAGATTAATATGTAACTCCAGAACAAAATTTGTATAGAAGCTGCATACCCATGTAAGAAGATAGGGTTTAGCAGAGGGTTAGTAATAGCATAATTGTAAAACAATAACCGAACCAAACCAACTCATGTTTACCCCTCGATCGCTGGACGTTGATTCCTAAGGGTAAGTAGTATTAATCCAGTTTTTATAAATTTTCTTATGAAAATTACATGGGGGTGTCAAAAGATGCTAAGAGTGTTAATTCAAAAACTAAAATTTGGAACCTTTTTTTTCTTAGCTGGTAGCACCTGCTGCTAGAGTTTGTGGTTTGGACACACCATTTCCTCATGTGTCTTACAAGCTTTACTTACCTAACTGCAAGAAAAAAGAACCATTTTCAGCTACATGTAGACATTCAAAAAAGCCAACATCATGTGTAAAAGACACTCTCAAATCGATTCACACAAAATCTGCATTGCCATTCTGTTTGTATCAATATAAAAACACTATAAAACTTCATTACAAACTTATGCGGTAAGACAATTGGCAGACTACCGCTTATAACCAATTGACCTTGACTTTAAACGCCGTTTTAATTTCCATTGACTTTTTAGTTAACTTTGACCGAAAACTCAAGCGTATGAATTTTAAAAGATACCCAGATTTGCATGATTCTAGAGTCAAGTACCGAAATCATGTTCAAAAACACGCATTCTAAACCATAAAAGAAATATGAAACGACTTCGCCTATAGTTGAGATGAGTCTTTATTCGACCAAGCAACACTTCCCTAACTATGCATGTTTGAAGAACCAACAAAAACATTGAAATCAATCCCGTGGGTCTCAGATAAGAAATATAAAAAGTCGAATATATGCACAAAACAAAAGGAATACTCACCAACAAATATATGCACATAACAAAAGGAATACTCACCAACAAATATATGCTAGCTTAGTTATACAGCACGGCCCGCCAACTTGTGTGCAATTTGGTTTCTTTCCTCTGGTTTTCCCCTCTTTAACACATGTTGCAAGTGTCATAAGCGTTAAAACATCGGATACGTTATACAGAATAGGGTTGTTCAAAAAGCTCGAGGCTTCACTTGAAATTGGCTTGTTTGTAAACCAGTCGAGCCCGACCATAGGTAAGCTCAGGCCCGTTGGCTTGCTTGTGAAGTCTAGCTTAGCTTGCTCGTTGGCGCGCTTTAAAAATGTCAGTAAACAACTAAACATACTTTATGTTTGAAAACCCTTTCGCGTCAGTTAATTTTTTTGTTAAATCAAGTAACTTTACACTTCTGCTTCATAATTAAAACCAAAAAATAAATAAATATAGCAAAAGTAAAATATCTCAGTCTCAAAAATTCAGCATGTTGAGCAAACAGAGCATCAAGGAAAGGGAAAGGTAAATTGACCTGATCAAAACCATTCATAAATCGCAGATCTGGAGTGAGTCATCGGGGGTTTGAGTTTCCTCAGATCTGGAGAAGATGCGGGTGTGGTTGGAAAGAAGATTGAGATAATCAGTAGCCATGAAAGCTCCAATTGCACTTACTATAGTATCAGCACCTGCAATATCCCAAAATCCCATTTGACTCAGAGAGAAACGAATCTCTCATGTTCTGTTCTGTTCTGTTCTGTTCTGTCTGAGAGCGTAAAAGCTTTTAACTAACAAGATTATGTTTTTAAAAAAGTTAAATACTATCAACTAACAAACAAAAATTAAATTTGATGGGAAAGAACAAGAAAAATAAAAAAAATTAATAAATGACCCAATACACCTTGTTTTAATAGTGTAATGCTATGCCTATACTAATAAAAAAAACCACGTATAATGTACTCAGGGTCGCATGTTTGATTTTATCACCCAATGCTTTTAAACTTGGACCAGTTCAACCGGGACCCGTTAGGTTTTTCGATCTGGTTCGTATTATATAACCCGTTTTCTAACAACTCGGCCGGGTTAAGATGTTTCCGGTTAGACCGGAATCAGAGAACCGGCAGTCGAACTGGTAAACCCTTGTTTTTACATTAAATAAAAAATTAAACGGGCGCTGGGAAGAGCCAGATTTGATCTTGGGCACATACAAAGCTGAAAGCTTTAACAAATAACTCACAAGTAGGGTTGTGCAATGGTTCAGAACCGAACTGGAACCATTTAATGCTAAATATAAGAACCGCGATCCGTTTCAGAACCGAGTTAAACAATTCTTGCCGGAACCGGTTTTCAATCAAACATCTAAATTTAAACTATTAGAAGATGCAAGAAACATGCTACAATCCAGAAAATAAAACACTATCGTATCAACATCTTATATTTTAATGGAGGAGATTGAGACTATATTAGAATGACTCAAAATATTACAGAAAATAATTATATCTTAAAATAAATTTAGGGCTAGTGGAAGATAATTATCGTTAATGTATTGTATATAACCAGGAAAGTGAGAACGTGGATGGTCGCTAGTACATAGAAGTTGGAAAGCCTACTAAATATATAGGATTTTATAAATAATTTTTAAAATTTAAACCTAACCCGGTTCTAGTGGTTCTATAACCGGAACCGTCAGTTCTAACCAAAATCGAACCGGAAACAATTTAAGAACCGGAACCGGACCCGAAATACAATATACTGTTTGGATCTAGCGGTTGGTTCCGGTTCCCCGGTTTTGGCTGTTCGGAACCGCGAATTGCTCACCCCTACTCACAAGCCAATCAACCAAGCTTCATTGATATCTCTTTAATTCAACAATTAACCCTATATGCTTAAAAACAATGTTTAGACCATGAGTAGTCATAACTCTCCACTTTCAGGCATTATGCGCCACGTGGCGCCCAGTCAGAATTATGATGTTTTTCAAAAACAGGTTGTAGGCATAACTCTCCACTCCCAGACATTATGCGTCACGTGGTGTCCAGTCACTTTTACACTTTTTTTTAATAAGAATAATCAAATAACAATAGTATTTTATTAAATAAATGTTACTTGAAAATAAAAAAAAAACTATTCGTCGTCCTCGTCGTCTTCACCCTCTTCGTCGTCATCGTTGTCGTCCTCGTCGTCTTCGCCCTCTTCGTCGTCGTCGTCGTCTTCATCCTCGTCGCCGTCGTCCTCTTCGTCTTCATCGTCTTCGCCATCGTCGTCGTCGTCTTCATCATCGTCTTCATTGTTGCCCTCGTTTTCACCAGGCAAAGGCCGATAAATCCAAATATGTTGGACCAAATCCTCCTTTAGTGCGTTATGTATCTCTCCTGATCGCACGGAATCCGAGATTTCGAGTCTTTGCTCCATACTTGCCGGAGTCCTTGGTGGATCCAGGTCCGTTATGAAAGTTGGACATATTGCTCTTCCCTCGTCATCGATGATCATGTTATGCATTATGATACACGCATACATAACACATTTCATTCTTTCTAAAGACCAAAGACGACAAGGATTTTTAACATAATACCATCGTTGTTGAAGAACACCAAAACACCTCTCGATATCCTTTCTCACAGACTCTTGCACTTTCTTAAAATACTGTCTTTTTTCATCCATCGAGTCTCTGAATGTTTTAACGATTATCGCGTACTCTGGATATATTCCATCACCCAGATAGTACCCATGATGGTAGAAGTTATCGTTAGCCCAAAACGAAGCGACGGGAACGATCCCAGATATGTAACTCTCCATCACAGGAGACTGCTCTAAAACAGTTATGTCATTGTTGGAACCTGGAACACCAAAGAATGCCGACCAAATCCAAAGGTCGTATGAAGCGATCGCTTGAAGGCTGACCGTTGGTCCCTTTTGGTCACCTCGTGTGTATTGACCTCGCCATGCAGTTGGACAATTAGCCCATTCCCAATGCATGCAATCTACACTCCCTATCATGCGGGGGAAATCATGCACCCTTGTATGTGCCTCGTAAAGATGTTGTAGATCGTTACAGTTGGGCTCTCTCAGATAATGTGGTCCATATAGTTTCAATATTCCTATATTTTACAAAACTTTTATAAAATAAATGATTAAAGTAAACAAGTGATAAAACTATTTAAAAAAAACAAAACGCACCGTAACAAAAATACTCCAAGGTGTCCCAAGTTGTTTTATCGGCCATCTTTAAATAATCGTCGTTGATGTCGGCCGTGTTTCCGTAGGTGAGCACGCGCACGGCTGACGTAACCTTCTAAATAGCCGTGAATCCTAGCGTCCCTCGACCGTCAGGCTTTTGCTTAAAGTAATCAAACTCACGCTCCAAATCATTGGTGATGCGCATAAATAAATTTTTAGACATCCGAAAACAACGCCTAAAGGTCTTCGGGTTCTTGTATCTCAGTGAGTCGCAGAAGTAATCCGTCATCAACCGGTTGTTGGCTTCGGTACGATCTCGTTCGATATATGCTCTTTTTGAAACGGGGGGGGGGGGGTGGAGAGCTAATCGCACTCGTAACGGAACTCATATACTTTGTCGCGAGCATAATCGCACTCGTAACCGCCTGTTCCTCCGCCACGTCCTCGGCTTGTTGGTCGGGCCCAAGAAACTGTTTATTTATAGATGGAGGATCTGTTTATATAGTGAATTTTGTGAGAGGAATTATAGAGTTGAAAGAGAATTTTTATAAATTTGATGAGTTTTGATAGGAAATTAGTTTGGTTTAATCTATAAGAAATAATTATTTTTTTTTATTCCATTCCAACGTTCCAATCCAACGGCTCTTTTTTTGATATTTGTGCCCATATCCGCGTTTTACATAAAACGTTCAAAAAAAAATAGCCAAAACGGCAAGGGGGCGGTGTACCCCCGGCGTTATACCTTAAAACACTCCTGGCAACGTGCCACTACGAACGGTCTTAAAAGTAGGTTATTGTTAATATTTTTTGTTATAACTATTTTTTATATGTATATGAATTATATAAATATATATATATATATTATTTATGATGTCATCTGGATCAAACATCAGTCCGTCCACCCAGGTCGGTCCGACCTTTGACCCGGTAAGGTGTCCGGGTCGACGTCCGAGGCGGGTCTGAAAACATTGGTATCACCATACTTTGTAAAATAGGACGTTAGGTCGTTAGGAGAATAGGAGGTTTATTGTCATATAATCATATATCTTTTATATTCCATTAAATCTTTTCCAAATTTGTATACATATTGATATAGTCCGTGTAATATATGGTGGTTAAAAAAATGCAACAAAAAGTTAACTTTAATAATAGAGAAAAGTTAAAATATAAAGGGATACAAAAATGAGATGTGTGAAAAGGATTTGTGACAACAAAAAAAAACCTTGAAAAATTCAAATAAAAAAAACTAATAAAAAGTCATAACTCAAAATATATATAAAAAAATCATTATCTAATTTTCATTATCTATATATAGCATGATCAAGTTACAAGCATACACTTTGTTTACAACTTATATTCCCCTACAAAAGTAACTGAAAATGGACAAGTTTTATAAGCATGCACTAAAACATTCATTAAACGTTAACGGTTTCCTCAACATTTGTTTTATAAACAACATTATAGAACATTTTATAATCAAAATTATATAATAGTCAATCATTATATACAACAACCATCATCAGGTTACAAGCATGATCAAGATACAAGATATAAACTTGATCATCAAAAGACATACTAGTTAACATTACCCTAAACACAAGTCATTATTTGATTAATACTTTACACAACACCTAATACTTAACATAAGACCTACTTGTTAACATAACCCTATATCTACTCTATATAGGTTGTCCACTTGCATAACAGAGCTCGAAACGAACCTTCGGCCACACCTTCATGTGGATTTTTAGGTCCACAAACTTGTGAGTGGGTGCCCATTCACAAGTAACGCGACTATAAGAGGAAAATCAAATAGTCAATAATCCTAATATAACGATCCATTTAGCTAATAAAAAATTTTCTATAGTCAACAAACTAAACTAAAAACAAGGTCAATCAATCCGAAGCTTCAAAAAGGAAATCAATAATCAATACCTATGAAGTACTGTGAATCAATGGATGTTTGGAAGAACGTCGGCATTCGTTACAAATCAAAATGGCGTGAATGAATTTATTGACGGCAGAGTTGTTGCCAAACGAGGGCACGCTGGTCGAATTTAGGGTTATATGTTGCACATCAAGGCGAATTGACTAAATTTACCCAAGTCAAACCCACCATAACAGCCAAACAAACATTGGATTTTTAGGTCCACAAACTTGTGAGTGGGTGCCCATTCACAAGTAACGCGACTATAAGAGGAAAATCAAATAGTCAATAATCCTAATATAACGATCCATTTAGCTAATAAAAAATTTTCTATAGTCAACAAACTAAACTAAAAACAAGGTCAATCAATCCGAAGCTTCAAAAAGGAAATCAATAATCAATACCTATGAAGTACTGTGAATCAATGGATGTTTGGAAGAACGTCAGCATTCGTTACAAATCAAAATGGCGTGAATGAATTTATTGACGGCAGAGTTGTTGCCAAACGAGGGCACGCTGGTCGAATTTAGGGTTATATGTTGCACATCAAGGCGAATTGACTAAATTTACCCAAGTCAAACCCACCATAACAGCCAAACAAACATTGAGGTGACATTGGGGTTGGCATTGCAAAAATTTACATACTATATGGGCTAATCCTGCAAAGGGTCCACTACAGGTGCATAAACTGCAAAGGGGTATTAACCACAAGTGTGTCCACATGTGACATTCGTCAAATTTGAGTCTCGAGTATATATTCGTTTTATAAATTTTATTTTATAAAACCGATCCAACATTTTTAGAACCTTATTTAATTATCATATACCTCGATCATAAATAAATCGATGTTTGTCACACTATAGAATCGTTAAGAAAAACATAAGGGGTTTAAAATGATTTTTGTAAACTCGTTACAAGCTTTGGAAACCTTTAAACTTGTATTAAACCATTATTAGAACTTGAGGGGCCAAAATGTAACTTTTATACACCATTCATATAAATAGAATAAACCCTAACCCTAAACATAAACCCCCATCTCTTTCTCTTTACTCCGGCCGCCGCCTCCGGCGAGCACCACCATTCCGGCCACCACCTCCAACACACACTCACACAACAACACAGCCGTCACCACCCACCCCCTGCCGTTTTCCGGCGAGCCCGGATTTCTGGCGGGCTCCCGACGCCATCTCCGGCCTGTTTTCCGGCAAGACCACCCACCACCTCCAGCCGCACCACCAACACTCTCCCATCTCTCGTCTCTCGGCTTTTCCGGCAGCCCGCAAACCTCCTCCTCTCCTTCTCCGGTAACCCCATCACCTCCGGCACCCTCTCATTTCCTTTCCCTCGTTTTTCCGGCAACAGTTTCGGTGGCTGCAGGCTACAGCGTTGGTTCAGGGCGGTAACTCTCAGCGACGCGGTCGCGTGGATATATTATTTGCTTGATTTCGAGTTCGTATAACCAAGTTATGAGCAAAACAAGAAAGGGTTCGTATTCCGGCTGTCGGGTCAGTTTTCCTGCTGACTGTTTGGTTTTCCGGCGACGGTGAAGGTGTTTTCCAGTGATGAAAACAGGTACAGATAGTGGAGTTCAATGAGACGGTCGCATGGATATCTTATTTGCCTAAATCAGAGTTCGTTTGTTATGGTTTCGAGCTATTCGACTATTTCTTTTTGTAAGTATTTTAAAGGTTATAAAACTTATAAAAATTAATATTAAATATAAATAAACTTTTTCGTATTAAAACCAAACACCGTTATAACCTGTTTTCTCGGCTCGACTCGTTAAACTAATTTAATCTCTATATATATATATATGTATGTATGTATATATCGTAAATATATAAATAACAAACATAACTTATTTAAACACCCGACACCATCTTTTGGGTAAAGTTGTTTACATAAAAGATGTACATTTTTCACATGATAAACGTAAGCCTTAAATCAAAATCTGTTAATTTGGAGCTTTCGGTGGTCAAATCGATCCCGGCCCGGTTAAGGGGCATTTTAGTCAATTTTGGAATAATTCGAATACTCTATCTTCTGGTTAGAACTAGCTTTCGGACCAGAAGACTTTTATGTTCGTCATAATATCTTGAGTGTAGTGGTCAGAACCCGACTCCAGACTCGCAGTTCGGATTCTGAACAGTACCAGCTCGCTTAAATATTGTTTATTTCATAACTCAAGTTCTAGACATCCGTTAGACCTGTTTCCAGCGGCTACGTTCTCTTTTTTAATTGTATATTATTCCCTCAAAGTTTCAGGTTTATTTATTTTCTGACCAGTCAGCTCGCTTAACCACATCCTTAAATTTCTCGTTAACTTTATAATTTCAAGGTGAGTACTTTCATACCCCCTTTTCCATCTTCCGTTTTGGGGTGACATTTCATACTTATCAAACTAAATGCTTTATTACTTGAACCTTAAACCCACAAACATGATTGTATACTTTACTTGAATAAATGCTTGATTTGGTGTTCTATGCTTACATGATTATGTGCTTATGTGTTTATCGCTTTTGGATAGTGGAACTATAAATCCTAGACCATTTGGCAACCCCTCTTGGCAAGGTGTCGTTAACGTAATGCAATTAACGATAACTATTAAATCCTAAACTATTTGGCATCCCCTTATAGTCGGGTGTCGCTAACTTGTTTAGCGATAACTATGTTTACAGCTTTTGGATGGTGGAACTATAAATCCTATACCATTTGGCAACCCCTCATGGCAAGGTGTCGTTAACGTAATGCAATTAACGATAACTATAAAATCCTAAACTATTTGGCATCCCCTTATAGTTGGGTGTCGCTAACTTGTTTAGCGATAACTATTTTATCCAAGTTTATAGCTTTTATTTATTGTTTTGTATACAAGTTTTGTGGCTTTTAATTACTATATATTTATATGCTCAAACTTATGAATTGCTCACCAACCTTTGTGTTGACAAACTTTATTTTATGAAATGTTACAAGTTTGACTTTTGTTGACTCGAGGACTTGACGAAAACGTTACCAAGACTATTAGGTTATTAGTAAAACGAACAGTATAATTGCTACTTGTATTCAGTTTGTTTGTGTGAACGGGATGTGTTGTTTATTGAATTGTTGAAATAAAATGAGTTGAATAAATACTGTCACTTTAAATAGTGTCTTGTGTATTTGGGCAATCGGTTGCACCCCGGCATGTTCCGCCGCCTTTGGTCGGGGTGTGACACCACAACACTTAACTCTATATTAAATGAAAGCGGGGTCTGTATCTATCCATATATGGATCCGGGTCGTATCTCTTCTACTATTATTATATTTTATTTATAGGAGTAACCCGAACTATTTGTCTGTAAAAGACCCAAGTGTTGTACTACCTTGTTTTGTTATAATACTAGGATACAACCCATGTAATACACGTGTGGTTATAAAAATACAACAAAATGGTTAAAATTAAAATACATAAACATACCTTATAGATTCATAAAATATAAATAATAATAAATAAAATTTTATAATTCATAAATATTTAAAAACCTCATTTAATATAACATTTAAAGTTACATTTGTAACTTTGTTAGTAATTTTATAAATGGTAATTAGTTGACAGTTTGGTTACTCTAGTTGAATGACATGTGTAAGAATTGTTTTGTTTTAATAATATAGGTAGATTGAAACGCATGTACCTTCGCTAATAATTAATATACAATCATGTAAAATATTGTGGAAAATTAATTTTTATTCATGTAATTATGGTTGAAATTGATAGTACAACTACTTCTATAACTATTATCTATATAGATTAAAATCGAAAGGTCGGTGCCACAAAGTGTTGTACAGTAATAAGAATAGTTTTTGTTTATATAAGAATAGTGTTGTGACTGTTTGTTAACTTAAACTCTTTGGCGGGTTGGATGTTTTGTTAAACTTACCGGTTCGGTGCCAGGGTTCAAATCATCCTGGTGCAAATTCACTCACATTCCAAGCAAAACTAACATCCATTTTAAGCCCACCTTTCACCGCTTCCACTTTTGCGGTTTCCCGATTTATTGTCACCTGAAATCCAAAGCTAGCTTTTTGCAACCACCGATAAGAAGAAACTAAGTGGAGATTGCAATAGGTTTAGTCATATGAACTTCGCTGAAGAAAAATTACAAAGCTAAATAGATTAAGAAGAAACTAAGTGGAGATTGCAATAGGTTTAGTCATATGAACTTCGCTATTTTTTCCTGATTTGTATGTGATGTTTAGAAATTAGGATGTAGGTCAATAATTACACATGAATACTTTTAGTGTAGATTTTCACCCGTATTTTAATCCTATTTCTAAAGGCAGTTATATTTACATTTGATAATGATATGTACTCATGTGGATAACCGGCTTCGTTTACCTTTTTTTTGTGATTGTTGGTTTATGCAGTATAGAGGTAGGGGTACCAAAAAGACCAAAATACCCTTAAGTACCACCCGCGGGTCATAGAGAATGCTCTTATAAGCCACCCGCGGGACATACGGATCACCCGCATATCACGATAGAGGAGGAACGTCCTCATAACACGCGCGGAAGCATCCGGGCATCCTCAAAAGTCATCCGCAGGATAGGACAACCGTCCGCCTAAACAACCGGAAGACAATGCCAGCGGGACAACTGTCACCAATCAAGTGCTTTCTAGAAGAAGGGTCACGATTCTTACTTGGGGAATACGTGACATACTGACCAATGAACAAAGGATACCTGGCCAGGTTGTTATAACCGTGCACATGGTCAGGGCGCGATCCGTCCTATCAGTTGGTGACACGTGTCCAGGTTGTTATACTCATGCACATGAGACGTATAGTCCAACCTATTACAAGAGGACACGTATCCAGGCGGTTATCAAAGATCTTCTAGAAGAGGACAGCTGCCCCGGTCATCTTTCTTCATCCTTCGGCTATAAATACCTTGTCAAACGGTATGAGGTATTCATTCACTCACCTATATTCTGACTACACTTAGTCTCGATACTTCAGTACTTTCTACATTACGAACGTTACTGATTCTCACGCCGGAGGGGTGGTTACAGGAAGACCCCCCCCTTTTGTCCTTCCTGTAACGAGACTCACGTGTCTGTTTTGCAGGTTCCGGTCACTGGACTTTGGGAGGTTGTACTAATATCTTGGTTGTAATTATCGTATCCTACCTTGTGGACTCACTAGATCCAGGACCCATACCCGGGGATCGGATCTGTGTTTCTTCATTAGCGCCATCCGTGTTTTGTGTTAGAACAACAATAGTTTTCGTTGGTTTTTTTGGTTCGTTTGATATGAGTAAACTTCCTGAAGGGCCGACGGGAACCCCTGCACCTGATTCACGTGTGACTAACACGGAAGCACCTACGGGTCTTAGTGTTTTTGCACGTATTACGACTTCAAGTTCCCGTACTCTTGAACGTGTCACAGCTCCGGGGTTACGAATCACCGATATAACACCTGGGAGTTATACCCTAGAAAATGTTACAACACCAACCGGTCCCACTCCCATAGACATGGGACGTGGCTCCGCACCGGAAGGTTCAAATTTGGGTAATCTTAGACGGATTACAGAAGAGACTCGCCGAAACCAGTCAGTATTGGATCTGGAAGATGATTCAGGCAACTCTGGCATGGCGAGGTCTCATCAACGTAATTCCAAATTTAGAGGAAAGCTAACTCCCGAGGAGTGGCTTCATGTGCAACAACAAAGTTTGGTGGCTGAATATGAGCGCAAAAAACGCAATGAACGACTTCATGCACGCACTTTGAATTATGAGGAATCTCCCAGGATATCTCCTTCTCCTCTACCAACAGTAAGAGGAAGTCAGCTCCGTTACAGCCAATCGACGGAACCAGAGTTTGGCGAATTACCAAGGTTACGTCCTCGTCCTCGCATAAATATGCGGATTGCCATCTTACTTGGAAGAATTTGATAGTTACGACTCAACTTACCAACCGGGAGAATATACAATATGTATAGCGGTGATAGTAGGATGAGTTCACGGGCAAGAAGTATTCGTCCGCAAGACATAGTCCGCCACACTGAGTACCATAGTAACGCTGAACGGGACTTCACCAAACCATATCGTCTGGCAGCCTTTGCCGAAAAGTCAAAATTCATAGCAAGTATTGCTACAACACCCTTCCCTGTCAATGCTAAAATACCTACATCGTGGGTAAGTACAATGGTATGACTGATCAAGCGATCATCTACAGAATTTCGTGGCAGTAGGTGGGGTCAGTGGCTGGACGCTCCCCTATTGGTGTCATATGTTTGCATTGACACTGACGGGGGGCAGCGAGGGAATGGTTTGAAAAATTACCTGATGGTCAAATTTCTAGCTGGGATGACCTTGTAAAAAAGTTTTCTCAACAGTTCAGCCAGCAGAAGAAACATACACGAGACCAGTTAGAAATTTTGGATGTTGTCCGCCGCGATAACGAATCCATAGAAGATTTTATCACCAGATTCAACGATGAAAGTCTGAACATCGGTGGGATAAGCAAAGATATGCTTCGTGGTGCCTTCCGCAAGAACGTTAAGTGTGACGACTTAGTCCCGCACACTTACTGGCAGAGATGGAATGCCAAAAGAGTGGGATGATCTTATGACCACTACAAAGGTGTTTGCTAACACTGAGAAAACATTGAGGAATGGTAACCCGAAGCAAAAATTTAAAGTCGAATTTCAAACTCCAAGACCTAATAGACAGGCGAAAGGCCCTATCTGGTCAAGGCTTCAGCCAAGTGCGGAAGTATCAAAACCATTCGATGCAAGATCTCTCATAGGCAACAAGAACAAAGCGGGACCCTCAAGCCGGGGGTCCCAATAGTTGGACTCCTCTTTCAAAGACTCCCGCTGAAATTCTCACTACAGAAAATATAAGTTTCAGAAAGCCACAGTCACTGACAAGAAGGTCATTCTTAGATGCCAAGAAGCATTGTTCGTATCACGATGACATTGGTCCATAATCGAATGAGTGTAGATCATTGAGAAATGAAATTGAGGCGGCTGTTAAATCTGGAAAACTCAGGCACCTGGTGAAAAATGGGAAACCTGACAATGGTTAAAGCGACCCGTTCGGGACATCCACGGCCCGAGTAAAAAGCAAATTAAAGATTTGAACGTTCATATGATACAAGGTGAGTTCAATACAGGGAATAAGAGGAAAGAATCTGAGGATGAAGAGTGGAAGAATGAGCCAGTGATTTTCCTTCGAATTAAAGGGGGGGCCCGAACAACAAAAATCCCCTGATCATCACCGCCCTCTTCGGGCATTATCGCTCTCATTACGTCTTCTTCGACACCGGTAGTACGTCAGATATAATGTATGAACAATGCTTTGAACAGCTTGACGAAGAAGATAAAGAAAGATTGAAACCCATCCACGCTCCAGTGTCGGGATTTGGAGGGGAAATAATGCATCCGCGAGGGGTAATTTCATTCCTAGTTACCTTGAGCGACGGAATTCATTCGAGGATCGAGGAGGTCGAATTTCTGGTTTTGCGCAGCAACATCGAAGCATGACATTATTCTCGGACGAGAAGCAATTGGTGACTTCAATGCCCATCCGTCCACAGCACACGGTGCAGTAGGAGTCCCGACTTGCACTGTATAAACAATAATTCACGTCAATCGACATTGCTTTGCAATCGAGAGCTCAAAATCCAGCAAGATCCCAAAACGAACTTTGAGAACTGAACCTGAAAAGTGGGTCTTGAACAAAGATTTCCCTGATCAAACTTTAACAATTGGACCTGCTATTTCCGAGATAGTACGGACTTTCTTGAAACAGTTATTATCAAAAAATGTTGATG
>NW_027503035.1:0-53027 GCF_021521415.1 Bidens hawaiensis | reverse complement strand
CTTGATTTAAAACTTTCATATAAAAATTTATTTTATGTTAACCTACACAATGGGACGGATTACGTGGATCATCCGACGATAAAGGTAATTATGGGTTGACACATAATTATCCAAGTCCTCACATGGAAGACCTACTAAGTACGCTGTGTTGAAATAACTCGAAACCTGGAATGATTTTGAAAGATGAGACGAATGCAGTATGATAAGGGCATGGTGGATACGCCACTGGTACATCCTGTATATAAGTGTCCTTGCCATATTCCCATTTGTGGCGTCTTTCGGGCCATTCAAAGATCGACGTTTTTGTTTTTATTTAATTAAGTATTTTTGTAAAATTATTAAAACCTTTTACTAACTTCTTGTATTAGTTGTTTTCTTTTAAAAATTTATTTTTATTTTTATTTTAATTTTGGGACAGAATTTCTAAAAGTTGTGAATCCTGTAATATTCGTTACTTTTCAAACCCGAAAATCCGACACATTTTAAATTTTCGAATTTTGTTTATAAAGAGATACATACATACATACATATATATATATATATATAGGGTAAGGTTAAAATAAAAACCCATTTGAGTTGTGAAAACCCGCGAAAACCCTATGTAAAATCGTTTTTTTTGTTACATGCAATATATGTTGTAACATTTAATACAAAACATCGAAATATCAAAAAAAAATGTTTTGCTATTTTTTAACATTTTTTACTAATTTTTTTATATGTTTTCAGGAGAAAGAAAAAGTTATATTTATATTTACATTTACATTTTTTATTCACTTTAATTGTGGATCATAAGATTTAAACATTAATTAAAAACTTGTGGTTGAAAATGGGTTTCTAGAGTTTTCACAACTCAAGTGGGTTTTCATTTTATACTTAGCCTATATATATATATATATATATATATCAAGTTTCGTTTGATGTATTTTATATTCGTTGAATTCGTTACAACATCCCTATTTATCGTTTACGCGTATTCTTGTCATTATTCATCAATAATATTATATTCACGATGGGTTACATTATCGATAGTTCATTTTCTGTTCGTTTGTTCAATTCACGAAACCCCAGGATCTAATTTTTTTAATACAAGTATAATATAACAAAACTATTCAAGTATATTAATTTTACTTCATTTTATAAATCATTTCAAAGTTCGGAACCAAATATGTATAATATTTTAAATCTTAAAGCTTTGCAAAGTACAAGGTTCACATGGTAAAATTAGATTTTAAATTCTGTTTTTATATAACATTAAAATGCAGGGACCAGAATTACAATTATGTTTAAAATATAATAATTAAAAAAAACGAACCTCCAGGCCCCCCTCTTTCTTCGGTTTTCCGGCATGACCTCCGGCCGCAAGTCCGATGAGCCGGCGGTTCCGGCAACCTGTAATCTAGCTGCAAAACTCGTTTGTATGATAAATTAATTCGTTATAACAAATTTAAACTTAATAATAAACCCGCAAACTTGTTATTAAGGTATAATCATCGTCCGAAATTGCTATAATCAAACCCGTAATCTTAGTTAAACCGCCGGATTTTATGTAAACGAAATTAAAAGTATTTAATCATTTAACGCTTCAACTGACAGTATAAATAGACCCTCTATCATAATCTAAACTCGCTCATCACCTCATAATACATTAACAAACTCTCAAAATCCCGTATAAATCCACCAAGGTTCGTTTTCCGGCCATCCGAAGTTCGCGGTCTTCCCGAAGCTATTACAGGTGAACTTTACATGCATTTGATCATTTTAAGCCACTAATAAAAAACCCAAACTTATTTTAACAAACTTCGATCGAATCAGTGGATTATGAACCTAGGGTTTGTTATCAAGAAGATGAACATTGTATATTATATGTATATTATCATTCCTATTCCTAAACCAAAATGACAAGTTAAATTCAATTAAATTAATTAAAAAGATTATTTTAACCAAAATTAATTATAAATTTTATTTTTATCAATTTCATCCAAACACTCAAATTTTTATTTCACTCGATAAGCTTCGTAAAACCCGATTAATATGCTATTATTATTTCCATTTTGTTAATTTTTCTTCGTTTAATTAATCGCGTTCAAGATAAAACCTCGCCTAAAATTTTACTTCGTTGATTCCCCTAATGAATAATTAGTCGGAATAATATTTAAATAAAACATTTCATTATACCAACTAAAATTAGTTTATATTACCGTTACTTTAAATTATTTCATTAGTTTTAAACTTTAACTCGTTAACTTAAATTCATTAACTTTTAACCCGTTGAACATTAATTAGTTAATATTAATTGTTAAACTTTAATTCATAAACCGTAATTCATTAACTTTAATCGATTAGCACATTTATTGTTCGAGATAAAAATACGTGCCTTGCAAATACCTTAAGTGTCATAATAGCGTAGGTTTTAATATTAAAATGCCGATAAAGTTAAATATAATACTATAATATAAAGATGCCATGAAATGCTAATAAAGGTTATAATAAAATAATACACTCTTCCCACAAATAATTAACTCTTATTATCCTGTTAACTTGTCTTTAAATTTTCGTATTTATTTTACTTATAGTTCGAGACGTTTGGTTGCTTCGGTTTCGTTATTGCTCTTTAGATTTATATCTCAAGTTATCTCTGATTTCCATGTAAGTTTCTCACACCCCCTTTTTAAATGTTTTCATATTTTGGGGGTAGTATATGTATCCTATCAAACCACAAGAATTGCAATTTTTGCTTACAAACTACAATTCATATCATGGACTTGTTTGCTTACTTGCTTGTTTATTATATACGGGGATTTCAAGTGGTTGCCTTAATAAGTATGATCATACGCCCCCCTTTGCACTTAGGTCTATTTGTATCGAGTGGAAAAGGGACCTCATATCCGAGTACGTTGGTAGCCCCAACTGGAAAGGACGTTCGTTTGTTCTTTACACTCAGGTCCATTGCATCGAGTGTAAAGAACCCTTATGTGCTCATTTCACAAGTTTCATGGAATTGTATGATTTTTACGTATTATTTCAAACTATGGGAATATCACTAGCTATGTTCATAGCTGACTTTATGTTATATATATGTTATAGGTATTGAGACTCGAGGATGAAGGTTAGAAAACATATAGCATGCTTATAGGATATTCAAATAACAACTTATCGTTTCGTTTATTTATTTGTTTACAACTTGTATTATTTGATAAACTTTTGTTACATGATGATTTAAATGAAATAATGTTATTATGGTCACCTAATAGTGTCATGTGTGTTTGAGCAATCTGTACGTCACACTCAGGCATTTCCGCTTTAGCCGGGGTGTTACATCTTTAATGACGTGTTGGGCCTTAACGCGTCTTTCACGACCTATTAACCTCCAACACTCGTCTTTCACGGCATGTTAGCCTCTAACGCGTCTTTCATGGAATGTTAGACATATTAATTGTTTTCTTAATATTACATTATTATAATTAATTTAATATATAAATTTAAATAAGTCGCTGAGACATGTATATTTTTTCTACATGTTTTCATAAATTTTATTCAAACCCGAGTGTCAAATTGATATTAAAATGTTCAATAAGTGTTTAATAAAATTTGACCAGTCTCGTTTTAAGTAAAATTTATGCCAACATATAAATAAAAATAAGTAAGTCCCAACGGTATATTTGGAACTTTATAAAATTTTATGCATTACAAGTTATAAAAGAAATGAAGAATACGTATTAAATTAATTATAATAATGTAACAGTAGAAACAAAAAAACAATTAATATGGCTAACATGTCGTGAATGACACGTCAGAGGCTAACATGCCGTGAAAGATACGCGTTGGAGGTTATATGTCGTGAAATATGCATTGGAGGTTGTATGTCGTGAAAGACGTGTTGGAGGTTATATGTTTGTAGGGGATATTTTTAGAAACTTTTATTTAAAGGGATAAAAACGGAATCTCCTATTATAATTGGGCCATTTTGAGAATTTTCCCAATGATTAATTATATTTAAAAATTATAAATTTTTTCCAATCGTTTTAATACTATTAACTTTTTCAGTTTCCAGTGATGTTTTAATAACTAGCTTGTTAGTTGGACTCCTGTGCAAACGTGCAATCCTTCGGGAACTACACCCGTATTGGCTCGGTTTATGGTTTATTATTGTATTTTCAGTTGGTATAGCAATTGAAAGAGAAATTTTAAAAATAAAGTCGTGATGCGTCTAAAATGAAATCAACGTATGCTATCTATCTTAAAAACAAATGTGAATTCGATAATAGTGATGCCCGTATTGATGTTCGGTCATGACTCGATTCGTTATGGTGCTTTATTTTAAATGCAACTCCTTCTTCAATTAAATATTCGAAATTTTGAGGAAAAATACAACAGAACTCTGCGTATTCCATTTTCTTTTGTCTTAACTAGGTTATTGACCAGTGCATGACACAGACGAAATATAGAAATCGTCAAGTAAACGCATATATAATTTCAAATGACAAGTTATTTTTTATTATATTTTTTGAAACAGCAACATGATTTCTAATTGCAATTCATATTCATACGCAAACAAAATATTGAAATGCATAAACTTACAAAGAATAACTTTACATAGTAGAATGTATACGAAGAAAATTTAAACATTTAAAACATAAACTTCATAAACTTTAAAAAATAATATTAACAGAAAACAAATAAACTTCACTAACATTAGTCTGGAAAACAAACAAATCAAAAAATAAACATCCAGGAAAGATTCCCGATAAGCATCCAAGAATGATTAGGGCTACTTTTCTTCCCAAACTGGGAATACAGTTGATGACATAAACATTCATACACCAATCTAACAAACATAGTGACTAACTGAATACGAAAATTGTTTTTACGTTTCATGTGAAAAATCTTGCACTCTAATAAACTTAAGCACGTCCAAAGCGCATTTAAAAACATAACGAAATTGAAACACTTTTTAAAATGACATGTTTTGACCCTAATCAAATCGTTGCATTTTGAGAATTACCCATTTTAACCCGAACCAAATCGACATATTCTAAAATTGACCCGTTATGACCCTAACCAAATCGATAGATTTTAAAAAGAGCCATTGAAACCTGAACGAAATCTATACCTTTTTATATTAACTCGCTGACTAGAACTAAACCGATACCCTTTTAAAATGACCCATTTTGACCCGAGCCAAAGCAAATTGAAACATTTATAAAATGACCCATTTTCGTAAATGAAAATTGAAATAACACATTTGAACAACGTTCTTAGCTTTTGAAATATTTTCTACCAAATACAAATTCATTATTACTGGTTATGAAGATCTAAGGTAGCGTTTAGTATGCAGTATTGAAGGGGATAATGGAATGATTCATTGCGTGGGAAGGAAAAAAGTGATGTTTGGTTTCTCAACGGAATGAATCATCCATTACACATGGAATCCCATTCCTCCCCCCCCCCCCCCATTTTTCATTCCATTCCTCCTTCACCTTACATTCTCAACATCACTACCACCTAACAAAACCCACCACCACCACTACCATCTCCACCACCATCACCTGACTGCTGTCGCCACCACCTCCTCCTCCACCACCAGCGCCACCACCGCCGCTGTGTAACATTCGTTACTTCTCAAACCCGAAAACCCGACCCATTTTAAATTTTCGGTTTTGTTTAAAGAAATTAGATATGTATAAATATATATTATATCTCAAGTTCGCTTCTTGTATTTTACGTGTCATTCGTTTTTATTTGGGTTTATATTCGTATTCGTTGAACCGGCCCGTGTTTACCTCTCAACGTACTCGTGTTGACATACATCGTTAATATAGCATTAACGGAGATTTACATTTAACGCTTGTTCGTTTCTTGTTCATTTTGTTCAACCAACGAAACTACGGGATTTAAAGTTTCTATTTAAACGAATTGCAATAATATGTTAAATACCCAAGGTATAATTTCTTTATTTACGTTTATAACACATTTCAAAGTTCGGGAGCCAAATGGTAATTATATTTTAATTTCTAATCTTAAAACATCTTGAAACTACAAGGGACTAATATGCAAATATACTTTAACTTTGTTTTAAAAAGAACCTAAAACATGAAGGGGCCATTGTGTAAAATTGATTTAAAAATAATATATTATAATAAATAAAACCCAACCCAGCCACCCTTCCCATCCACGTTTTCTCGTCACAATTTTCCGGCCGCCGGAATCGGCGCCGGCGAGCCCAATCACCCCCTAATCTCGTATCTTTGACCAATTATTTTCGTTGTAACGCATTAGGCCGTGATTATGCACGCTGGTCAGCATAATAATTATGTTATAACATCCTTTAACCATTGATTAAGCCGTGTGACCCGTCGGATTATTAGGCGCGATTAACTCGTTGTAATTAACCCGTAATTGACACAATTAATAGTATAAATAGGACACTTCAGTAAGCATTATCTCACACTCAACACCAATTAACATCAAACTTACACTGATAACCCGAAATCATTAAGTATCCGATCGTTCTCCGGCCGTGTTCGTTCTCCCTCGTTCCGATATCAAGAGAGGTAATTGTTATATGTTTATAATTCGCATTTATCAATGAAATCAAACCCCTAACATAACTCAAGCAAACACCGAACGAATTAACGGAATTGAATCTAGGGTTTTGAAGTATGAAGATGAAGTTGCTTATTTGTTTATATAAAAACTGTTCTGTTATAACAACAAATAAACAAATTGGTCTGGTGGGTAATGCGTTTGAGTGTGAATGGAAGGACCTGGGTTTGAACCCGAGTCAGGCCATTATTGTTTCATATTTTTTAAAAACCCTTTTCTCTTTATTATATTAATTAAATAAATTAATTAAAAATCGTAATAATTTAAATAAAATTATTTTTTTAATAAAATTATTTTTTTTAAAACCAAATAAAAATTTTATAAATTAAAAACTACCTTTCCCCATAGAAAAACCAACCTTTTCATAATAATTACTCATATATTTTAAATTGTTCGTTAATCTTAATCCGTTAGTAAACTTTAGTTAATTTACTTATTTTGTTAAAACCCGGTTAATATTATATTATTTAACTTTTAGTTAACTTTATAGATCGCGAGAATAAGTTTATATCGTTCAAACTGTATTTAATACATAGTATAAACCTCATTACTTTGGTCATTAAAATAAACCGTCATAACTTTAAATCTCATTAAAATTAATTCGCCGTTAAACTTTATTTCGGTAATATTAATTCGTTAATTCGTTAAACATTATTTCATAATTCATTAAACCATTATAAATAGCTTTGTACTTCGTTTGCTTTTAATTTCTTTAACCTTAATTCGTTAACATAAATATTATTAGATATGTATTACCATTTAAAATCCGTTAAAACTTAAGGATAATATAATATTATAACGCCATAAAATGCTAATAAAAGATATAATAAAATAATACATATTCCCAACAAATAATTAACTCTTGTTATTTCGTTAGCTAGTCTTGATTTTTCTTTACATTTCATTTTTAGCTCGAGAAGTTTAATCGTTTTGGGATTCTTTAAACGTACTTTCGGTTCCCTCGGTTTCATATCGTACGTTCAGTTTCAATTGCAATGTTATCTTCAATTTCAAGGTGAGCTTCTCACACCCCTTTTTAACGCTTTTATTTTTGGGGTAGCATATGTATCCTATTTACTCAATGATGTATCGATTCATATACAAACTACAATTCATTACATGGATTTGTGTGTTTACTTGATTACTTGCTCAGAATTACGTGCTCAGTGGCTGCCTCAATAAGTATGATCATACGCCCCCCTTTGCACTCAGGTCCATTTGTATCGAGTGGAAAGGGGACCTCATATCCAAGTACGTTGGTAGGCCCAACTGGAAAGGAACTTCGTTTGTTCTTTACACTCAGGTCCATTGCATCGAGTGTTTAGAACCCTTATGTGCTCATTTCACAAGTTTCATGGAATTGTATGATTTTAACGTATTATATCAAACTGTGGGATTCTCACCAGCTATGTTCGTAGCTGACTTTATTTTATACATATGTTACAGGTGTAAAAATACGAGGATGAAAGTTAGAAGATACATAGCATGCTTATAGGATATTCAAAGAAAACTTATCATTTTGCTTGTTTATTTGTTACAACTTTTATTATTTGAGAAACTTGTGTTACATGAAGATTTAAATGAAATAATGTTATTATGGTCACCAAATAGTGTCACGTGTGTTTGAACAATCTGTACGTCACACTCAGGTGTTTCCACTTTAGCCGGGGTGTTACACGCTGCCACCAACGTCGCCGTAACTGTAACACCCCGTAACCGCAGCGGAAACGTAATCGGGATGCAACAGACACCTCTGATATGAACCACATTGTTTATAAAGAAAACTGAATACATTAATATACTTCAAATTACATTATCTTGTATTTCATTACCGTCTAGGTGATACACACATCATACAATACGATACATAATTCTATTTATTATAAAGTATCCTAACATCCAGCACGCAAATCTTACACACATCAAGCACTTAGCACGTAAGCAATCACTTCATCTTAGTTGTACCTGAAAAGCATGTGAGTAAACGGGTCAACTACGAATAGTTGGTGAGTTTCACAATTCGAGTAAACCATGATAAATCATTATCAAAATATAATATTATCGATGTAATTATGCTGAGCCCACAAGTGAAACCTCTGACTATCACACACAACCCCGTGGCATACTCCGCCCACGAACCTGCCCCAAACCGCTATGTCTAACATTACATAGCAAAATATATATAACACCCAAAATAGACATGTGCAACTCGCTGGGAAACATCAGTAAATCCATGCCGGACCAGTTGGGTTTGTCGGACCAATAGTACTATCCACACTCTACTGGCTTTCAGTTAATCACTCGTGTTCCGGGGCCTTAGAATGTTAGCAACTCAGACAATTACCATCTTAGAATATTTCCGTACGATTCCCGTACAATAAAATATATATAAATCCACGCAAATCCATGTGTTCAGTATGTATTTAAACATTTCAGTAGTAACATGCTTCCGCCCCGAGAAAATATGTAAAAACAGTTCAGAAAAAGGGGCTCGTGAAACTCACCTTAGCACATGCAAGCAGGTAACAACAATCATTATCAGTTAACACGTCCAATCTGTAATATGATCCCTACGATCGTTACTATACACTCATTATTAATATAACTTTAACCAAGTTAACCGGTACATCTGGGGACACTGTTAACACAGCACTGTACCCGTTCTGGGGGTAATGTTAACCCAGAAACACTTCTCCGGACTCAGAGTGTGATATCGTTTAGAGTTCCATGGTCACAATTACTATTAGTCGATTTTCTCGTTTTGCGTTGCTAGCACGGTTATCCGTTTTTACGTTTCAAAAATGAGTTTGGTCACACACGACCCGAAAGTAGTGGTTGACTGATAATTTAATTAAAGATGTGAAATTATAACTCGGTTTAGACGCCCCGATTGGCCGCGGGACCCGTTTCCGTCTTTAGCGTACCGGAAACTGTTAAATCAGACAAAAATTACTCAAATCATCCGAATTATTTTCGGATGATTTATTTTTACTTGTTTAACTCATTTATATGAAAATAGTCCATTTTTAGGGTATTTATACACCAGTCAGCTCGCTTAGGCGAACTTTACCGGTTTACGCATTTTAAGCTTTAAAAGTTTGTTTTTACACAAATAATTATCCGTTTAATCTCGGATCTTGAAATTTTGCGCAAATCACTTTTTGACAGTGGGGAATTTTATAAAAATATTTCTAGAATTAATTTCTTTATTTAAAATTTATTTATCTATTTTTAAACACCATTCAAACACTAAATATGTCGTAAATACCAAACGATCTTAGAAAAATCCCAAATTTTTCCTGGATGTCCCCTGCCATCCACATATTCCCCTGTAATTTTTCCAGAACCAAAATCTTCTTTTACATGCCATTTTCACTAAATCCGAGCTAGAAAACCCTAGAACTCGTTTAACCGAAAAGCCTACTTAGACTTCTCCAACTGACCTCAAATTTTGTGTTTGACTTATAAATGATATAAAAAGCTTATCTGCAATTTTCCAGAATTTTTCATGATATTTAACTATTTTTCACCATTTTTGGCCAAAACCGAGCATTAAATTCACCAAATATTCATCATTTGTCCAAAAATTACCAAAAATTCACAGAACTCATATTTTCATGTGTAGATCATTCCTGTAAAATTTCATGACCTAAATCTAAACCTACCACAATCTGTCCAAAAACTCCAAAACCGAACATAACCGAATATACCTTTCGTTTTCCGCCACTACAAGCTACAAACTCGTCTTCCCGCCTTATCTACCACTAAATACAGAACCTACAACCAACATACCACAATACCAAGCAAGTTACACTCACGATCAAGCCTCTTACACTATAGTTTCGGTTATGATTCAAAAACAAAGATTTAAACCGTAAAAATTCGTTTTTGATTCGTTTAACTCCTTTCTTGGACCAAGATCCCTTGTATAACCCGTATACATCACTTGATCATGCAAGAATCGGTTTTCATCTTTGAAACCTCATTTTCTTGCAAACAACCTCAAGAAACGAAGATGAACACGTGATTAACTCGGTTTTTACCTCGGTTTTCTTGCTTCAAATATCGGTTTTGAGTTCATGAAAGTGGAAGAGAAGATGGAATGTTGCCATGTTGGTTAGAAAAAAGAAAATGATAAAGGAATGGGGAACCATGGTCCGATCGGAAGTTTGAGGGGGTGGGGTGGGACCCACCTCTTCATTCTTAGCCACATGTTTGGATTTCGGATATCCGGATAATGTTTTGGATAATCTGGTTCAGTTCGTTTTTCGGTTAAATGTTTAATTCGGCTTAAAACGAGGCTAGAACGGTCGTTTTTGGCTTAAAAAATGAAATTTATATAAAACCGATTTAAAAACTTTAAAAAGCTTAAACCATGTCATTTATTAACTTAAAACATCTTATTATCAATAATTGCGCATCTTTTTCGGCTTGATCGATCGTCTCTTGCTTGGTTTGGTATTAAAGGTTTCGTTTAACGCACCGACGTACATTAAATCGAAACTCTTTTTCTGTGCCGTACTTTACTTATCCCAAAGCATTAATGCTTCGTAAAATCACTAAATATTATAGATATCGTCTATAATTGAACTCTCGATTCGTTCGGGTTTCAATAACTATCGATCGATTAATCGCACATTCAATACGATGAATTATATATTCACGTACAATCAATACAGTGGACCATGTATTCTCGTATAATTACTATGATAATTCATGTACCCGACATTAAATATGACGTAACCATTGTCTACCGGTTAGGGTATACCGGGTTTCGTCGGAATCGTTACATTCTCCCCCCGTTAAGAAATTTCGTCCTCGAAATTTTTACATGCCCACTATCCCCTTCCGAGAGAAAGGTGGGGGTTTTTCCTTCAGAATTCACCCTCGCGTTACCAGGTATAATCTATTCCTCGCTGTGAATTCCACTTAATCTTAATCAATAAAGTTTGGTGTGTCCAAACTGTTTAGTTTTCCCGTCTACTATCTCTACGGAATTATTTATGGTATCAAGCACGTCTTCTATGAGTACCTCCATTACTGGTACTTTCGTTACCTCATCGCTTAGGTACTTTTCAATTCGTATACATGGCAAAACATCATGTATAGTACTTAGCCCCTGGAGTACTTTAATCGATAAGCTAAATGACCAATCATGGAGATAGCCTCATGAGGTCCAATATATCAAGGAGCTATTTTCGGTTTTGCCAAACCTCATATCACCTCTCTAAGGTGATGCCTTAAAAATGCCTTGTCACCTCTTTCCAGTGACAATGGTTTCCTTTGAATGTTGGCATAAATCCTTTGCCAATCTCGCGCTGCTTTCAACTTACCTTAAATATTATAAATCCGATTGGTTGTTTCTCGAATCAATTCAAATCTTATGGCTTGAGTGACGCCCATTTTCAATTTAACAAATTGGTGATAATTTCTTCACCCATAGAAAGCTTCAAGCTCTCGATGCTTCCTTCCCCGCCTTCCAATAATGGAAGTAGGATGACTATTTCGATCTGAGATAATTGAAAATGGTACTCTACGACGAGATACCATTTCACCATCATGAATTTGGACGAGAATTCATTGTGGTAATCGTCATGGATTGGGATGAAATGCGAGGATTGGTTAATCGATCCGCGATTACCCAATTTGCCTCATGCCTTTGATATATCTTGGGAATTTGCGTCCCGAAATCCATTGTAATTTATTCCCACTATCATTGGCGAATTTTTCTGTCGTTGTGGCGTTCCCCAGGGTTTTCGGTGTGCAGCCTTATCTCTTGCATAACTTACATATTCACCAACATACGTAACCATATCTTTCTCCAACTCGGCCATTAATAAAATCCTTTCAGATATTCATATCATCAATAGTCAAATCCGATCCCGGATGTATGGAATATTTCGATCTATGCGCTTCGTCCATGATTAATTCACGAAGGTCATGGGGGGTCGGGATCCAAACCCAATTTTTGAAGTAGAGAATTTCGTCCACGCGTTGTTCGAAATTCTTCTCATTGCCGTAAAGTCCCTCCTTTTCCAATTGTTCCTCTTTCAACGCCTCACGTTGAGCGACTCGAATCAGGTCCGAAAGGTTCGACTGGACTATCATCCCCAGCACTCGCACTCGCAATGGCTTAACCCGATCTTTCCTACTCAAGGCATCGGCTACGACGTTAGCCTTGCCGGGGTGATAACGGATGTCACAGTCATAATCGCTTAACAACTCGACCCATCTTCGTTGAATATGAGACTGCGGTCTCTTATCATCTATAAAACTTGTACATTTGCGTCGTACAAAGGATTATGAGTTGGGTAATGCTAAAAATTCTTCAATAAACCGCTGATAG
Organism: Bidens hawaiensis; assembly: GCF_021521415.1. Taxonomy (NCBI): domain Eukaryota; kingdom Viridiplantae; phylum Streptophyta; class Magnoliopsida; order Asterales; family Asteraceae; genus Bidens; species Bidens hawaiensis. The sequence goes on along the minus strand of NW_027503035.1, from coordinate 40,078 downwards.
TCTCCGGCTAGTCCTAAAAATTGGCGCATTTCCTTTGGCGTCTTGGGTGACTGCCAATTTTAATGGTTTCTATCTCATTTGGATCTATGTGAAATCCTTGTTGCTTTACAACATGACCAAGGGATTATGCTTTCTGTATTCAAAGTCACATTTCGAAGACTTCGCGTACAACTCCTCTTGCTTTAACACTTCCACAATTTTCCTTAACCGTCGTTCGTGCTCTTCCTTACGATGCAAATATATCAAAATATCATCAATGAATGCTATGACAAATTTGTCAAAATAAAGTTTACAGACTCGGTTCATGAGTTCCATGAACACTGCCGGCGCATTTGTTAGCCCGAAAGGCATAGCTAAGAATTCATAATGGCCGTAACGAGTCCGAAATGCTGTTGTTGCAACGTCCTCCTCTTGGATTTTTCATTTGGTGATAACTATAATTAAGATCAATTTTCTAAAAATAAATCGCCCCTTGCAATTGGTTTAATAGATCATTTACTTCGAAGAAGTGAATACCTATTCTTGATCGTCACTTTATTCAATTCTCTCTAATCGATACATATCCTAACACTTCCGTCCTTCATTTCCCCAAATAACACTGGTGCACCCCATGGTGACTAACTAGGTCGTATAAAACCTTTTCCAATAATTCTTGCATTTCAGTTGGTGCAGGTCGGTAAGATGCTTTAGCAACAGGGCCAGCTTGAGGTATTAAATCGATTCTGAATTCGACCTGTCGGGTTGACGGCAATCCAGGAAGTTCTTCTGGGAAAACTTGTGGAAATTCGCATACCATCGGGATATCTTCTATATGTTTTCTTTTAAATACTTTGGCAATCACGTTTGTTAAATACACCACGTCTTCTTGTCATAAATATTATAACATCTCAAGATGAGATTAGAGTGGTAACATAATACCGTACACTTTTCTCTGTATCTAATCGCTTCATCGTCCGAATGAGAGCTTCTAATCATCTTCTTTTCATATTTGATTTCAGCTTCATGTTGAATTAGCCAATCCATGTTAGCTGTTACGTCAAACTTCTTAACTTTACTGGTCGTAGGTTAATAAGGAAAGGTTAATTGTTCAGAATAATAGGACAATTCCGAACAATTTAGTTAACCATTAGAGATTTACCGTTAGCGATTCTATAGTATAGAGTTCTATAGTTTCACTAATCGGTATCTTTCCAAAGGGTAGGAGGTTAACAGGAACTAACTTCTATCGGCGACCGTAAAAATATCGCTGAAGTCTATTGATTTAAAACTACAACATACTTAATACCGCCTTTGGATCATGACGTGCTTTATTCGAATTTGTAGGTTCCCTTGAAGGATCACACGAGATATCTCGGTCTACTCAGGTGCGGAATCCCTGCGTAGATCGTTACGAGCGTAGAAAGCAAATCAAACAAACACACACGAATAAACCGAAACACGTTATATATTAATAACTGAACTCACGTGATATGAATCACTGATACAGACTCTCGTCCTCACGTTACAATGAACTCAAACCAGCTTAGATCAACTCGATTAACTCCCAACACTAAGCCGTAACCTAGTATAAATACACGACAACTTCGCCTGATATGTTCAGGCGAAGTTGTCCATAACTTCGCTTGTTCAACAAGTTCGCCTAGGCGAACTTGTTAACAACTTCGCTTAAACAAAAACATAAATAACATTACAGACTCGATTACAGACACTAGACTATGAACTACTGACATTTATGCACCAACAGACTCCCCCTTGGCAGTAGCTTCATATCTTGATCTTTAAGCACTTGTCTCGTAATCTTCAATCTTGTCTCTTCACGCATGCACTCCTTCTCTAACACAAACTGACACAACTCTTTGATACTTCCTCGCTTCGTCCTTCCAAGCAGGAATATAAAAGATTTTCTTCTCATTAAGCACCTTCAGATCAGCTTGCGATAAGTTTACCAAATGCATCGGATCGTAAACTCTTAGGAGCTCTTGTTCATCCTCGTCTTCCATCACCGCCTCTGCTGTTTCACAATCCACATACCACCACTTTAGGTCTTTAAGCACATCCTTGGGCATTAGCTTCATCGGTACTTCTTTAAGGCACCGGATCGGTTTATACTTCATGACCATCCAAGGTTTTCCATCAGCTCTCAAACCTCTATCCTTGTCTTCAACAAGTTTTCCCTTCTGCGGTTTCAACAGCTCAAACTTCTTTTATTTTATACTCTCTCTCCATACAATTTTCTCAATGACTCTAGCCATATTATCGTCATTTCGATTGATTAACCCCAATCTGGCTAAGTCTTTCACTTCACATTCCGGCAGTGTATTCAACGACCTTAACATTCTTTTAAAGTACTGAACGCCGTCATACCGTTTAATCACAAAGAGCTTCAACTGCTCATCATAGATCCAGCAAATAATCCCTTTCTTTGCTTCGGCATAGCCTTTAATATTGTAACTCTTCTTAAACATTGTAGGGACCGCTGGTTTCTTCGTTTTGACGAACCACTGAGCATAGCCTTCCTTCCACCTAGGCTGCTCTTCCCATTCAGTCTCATCATTTTCCATCTCATTACCCATATCGGCTTTCTCAATATCTGGGATCTCGTGTTCAACATTTTCTTCTACTATTTCACCTTCTTCAACATCTTCTTCAATCACAATCTGAGCTCCAATCTTCTCAATCTCCTCAATAGGCAGCACATCATCATCAAACATCACATCATCATCTAGCATATCATCATCTAGTTCTTTCAAAGCATCAATCACATCATCTTCATCATCAACCATCACCACCTCATCACCACCAACTGCACCCGCAGACTCCCCCTGAGCTGTGGAAGTCCCAAGAGCTTGAGTAGTTCTTGGCAACTCACCACCTGCACCTTTCGATGCATTGGGATCATCGTCTCTATCATTTCTCTTCTTTGTCCTTAACTCGTCGCCTCTACAGCCTGTCTCCCCCTGAGATGCCAAGAACTCCTTCATAGCATCTATAATTCTCCCATGTTCAACCAGGAGGGACGACTGTAGTTGATTCTCTGCTACAAGGCGCTGAATAGCCTGGGTCTGGATAAAGTTTATCCTCGATTGCTCTGCCACGACCCGTTCAAGTGCAGCTATTCTCTCCGAGTCTGAGAGGGTTGCATCAAAATCAAACCTCATGTTAGATGTATCTTGAGTATACTCAGCAGGGATCTCAAATGTAACCGGGACATCAGAAGCAGTTGTGGACGTAACCGCAGGTGGTATCGTGACCGACAACCCTGCAGTTGCAACGACTGTCGACTCTACAAATTGTGCCACCACCTCTGAAGGAGTAAGCGTTGGAGGTGGTAAAGACACAATCTCCGGAGTCGTCAGCTGGATAGTAGTGATTGATGGGATGCCGACAGCTGATGTAGCCACCACGAGAACTTCCGCGGCGCTTAAACCTGTGACCTGGACAGATGTAGGAACAATCGACATACCTGACAGTGCTGGCGGAGCAAAACGTACAACTCTTGAAGTCTCTCCAGCTCCCATACCTGCACCTGTCCTTTCACGTCTTGATCGTCTAATCAGCTTGTGAATATCCTCTTCTTCTTCTTCTGACTCAGTATCATCAACTGTCCTCTTTCTCTTCCCTAACGTCCTTTCTCGTCTCACCATCATCCTTCTCGCCTCATCCATAACATCATCAAAATCTGAGTCAGCCACCGTCGTAGCTGCTCTAGTAACATTCACTTCCCGAACCTGTGCAGCAGAGACCTGCACCTCTTCTTGTGGATCAAAACGGTCCATGTCGAAGAATCCTTGGCCGCCAAATGCAGCATCAAGGTCTACATCCTCCTCAGCCGACACCACAGGCACAGTAGGTACATCTCGAGTTGCTCCTGCCTGTTGTGGTTGAGGGTCTCTGAACTCATCCCCCCGAGCTGGCACATACCCCGGGTTTATTAAGAACCCAAAGAGTGGAGTATGCCTTGGACGACGTTCAGGCTTGCTCCTCGCACTCGAAGTACGGCATTGAGCAAAGATACGTTTGCTCACACTCTCCACGTATCGTATTGGGCGTCGTTGAGGCAAATTTGGAGCCACATGGTTCAAGATCATCTGGATGAATCTTGGATACATTATGAACCGCTCACGAGCCATCGCCCTCCTCTATCTGTCGATCTCATAAAAGACCATCTGACTAAAGCTATAACGTTTGTTATAAGTCAGAGCAGTCATTGCTGACTGCATGGTCGCACCCATTCCGTCAGTACCCGCCTTCCTCCCAGACATACACACAATCATGACGTGCATGAGGAAGCGCCACTGATCGAGCAGGAACCCCTTCCGTCTCTGTGTATCGCCCAAGGGACCAGAATATCCCATTCGTAGGAATGCTCCATCACGAAATGGAGCCACAAAGTCAGTTGGGTCGTCCCGAGTCTCCTCTCCAAAACGTAACGCCACCCGTATTTGTTCAAACGAGAACTGAACTTCTTGGTTGTTGACGGTTGCTCGCATAACCGGGGGCTCAACACGGCAATCGTATTCCACCGTCTGCCAGAAATCCTCGATATTGGGTAAGGATATCGGCAGAGTCGTCGTGATTGCATGGAATATCCTCGAGCGAATGAGGAATGTGATGATCTCACGGTAGTCTTCAACTCCGCTCGCTTCCGGGTCTAAGGTAATGTACATATTGTGACCCGGAAAAAATTGCCTCTGGTTATCTCCGTCATCGCCTCCAGCACCTCCAGCACCTGCTACTGCAGCCATATCTGCAACAAACGAACCAAGTTAGATACACGTTAAGGTTTAACACAAGTTCGCTTATTACCATGAGAGAAGTTGTGATAACTTCTGTATAGGCGAAGTTAACGTTTGGGCGAAGTTGGGCACAACTTCGCTTCAACGTTAAGTTCGTCTAATGACTAATCAGAAAAAGGTCCAGGCGAAGTTAATGTTGGGGCGAACTTGGGCACAACTTCGCTTCAACGTTAAGTTCGCCTTACCACAACATCGCCTCAGGCGAAGTTAATGACAACATCGCCTTAGGCGAAGATAAGCATCAGGCGAAGTTACGGATAACTTCGCCGAAACCCTAAGTTCGCCTGAATATGAATCGGCGACAGATAGATTGATTCAAACTCGAAAATCTGAGGTTTTCCGGGTATTTTGACGATTTAGGACTCTTAAACTCATGACATTAAGAGTATCCGGACGATCGTTTTGTTCATGACCACGTAAACACCAGTTTTGACAATCCGGTAACAAAGGTCGATCGACCGAGGTCACGAAACAAGTCGAAACGACCTCAGATTAACATCAATGAACATTGATTATACGATATGATGACCCAACAAACCTATAAATCTGTTTGAAATCGAAGAAAGATAATCAGATGATAATGAATTAAGTTCGCTGTGATAATCGAGATTAAGTTCGCTGATATTGAAAGTTATGAACAGTTTGACCTTAAAAGTTCTTCATATAGGGTCAGAGATTATACAGGCGAAGTTACGGTTAACTTCGCCTAGGCGAAGTTATTCATAAGTTCGCCTGTTTAATAACATCGCCTATATTTACAAAATCAACCCTTATATTTTGAACATTTTGCAATTAAGTTCTAAAACTTCCCTTTAAGAATTAAATGACACGATCAAGTCCAAGTAACCAGATACAAAATTATAAAACTACCTAAGTACAAGAAACTTTTAAAAATTAAAGTATAAGGGATCAAATTTCAGTCTCGATAGGGACTACTACGTTTTTAGAAAAGATCCGAACAGGAATCATACTAATTACGTGACTGTCACATAGATTCGTGTTGAGCTGTATTATGACATAAAGAAACAGGGTGTAAGCAGGTAATATACTTAAGATGGTTTTCATCGTTTCTGTGATACGAGTTAGGTTCAATTAAGCCTCAAAATTTAAGTGGGCAACAACTCAGAGATTATGATGCCTCCTATCTATTCTCAAAGCGTATTTGGTTTTCCCCAAGTCACCCCAAATTGACTTCGACCCTTAGTGTCTGATTAAGTTTGTAATTACTCTTCATCTGCTTCCCGTTCTCTTTCTTACTCCATGATTAAGAAGTCTTGATATTTTGAACTCTAGAATGTTTCAATAACTCATAAGTTTTTTTTTTTTTTTTTTCAAACATTCATATAGACTTCAGAGTAGTAAACACCTGCAAGTCCCGAATCTGGATCACTGCAGTTTCTTGAAACGCTATCTTCACGGGAATCAGAACACTTACGGGCTCGTGTATGACTGGGTAATCGCTTTTCTGCCTATCATTCGGAAAGATATATATGGAGATATGCAAAACTCATAAGGAGTTTCCACGTAAAATCAAGTAGTTTTAGTTTGTATCACATCTACTTTTACGCACCATAAAAAGCTACCATGACATACAATAACTGTCCTAAAGCCTTTTAAGCCTAATAACTTCACTAGTTAAGTACACAGAATCAGTATATCTATCATTTTCCAAGGTTGGATCAATTTCCTGTTAAACATAGCAAACGAACTTCTTACGAAGTAGTAGACTTGAAAAATAATTTCATTTCCCTTAAAAAAAATTTTAACATTAATCGCTCCGACCAAAACAAAGTCTTCAGGTAAACGGCTATACCGAAGATCCAATGGATCAGCTGGACCGACCACATACTAGTATGTGTCCTTCTAACTAATTATGATCGACTAATTTTAAGCGAAAAAATGAAAACTAATCATAAACCGCCCCGGTCACTTTCAGTCATCTGGTTAATGGCTATCCTCATATTCTACAAGTAGAATTGAGGACCAAACATATCCTAAGACATGTCCTTCAAACTGTGGTAACCGACATATTTTTAAGCAATAGAGACATTTTTTTTTTTTTTTTTTTAAAAAATAACATGAAAAGCATGGTTACTCGGGATTGATCATCCCATTCAGCTCGATAAGGTTTTGAAATCTTGTTTTGTCAAACGCTTTAGTATAAAGATCAGCGAAATTATCAAGCGTATCCACCTTTTCAAGCACAATCAGTTTCTTCTCAGCACAATCCCGTATAAAATGATGACGTATGTCAATATGTTTAGTTTTACTATGCTTCACGGGATTGTTAGTTACTGAGATAGCAGCTGTGTTATCAATGCAAATAGGAGTAAGTAAGAAATTCAGACCATAGTCGCGCAACTGTTGTTGAATCCAAAGAACCTGGGAGCAGCAGTTGGATGCTGCCATGTATTCTGCTTCACAGGTTGAAATTGCGACCGAAGTCTGTTTCTTGCATTGCCACGACACCAATCTGCCACCAAGAAACTGACATCCTCCAGTTGTTGACTTCCGACTCTGATTGCACCCTCCATAATCAGAATCTGTGTAAGCGACTAGCTCCAAGTCTCCTCCTCTCGGGTACCACAACCCCAGCTTCGGTTTGCCCTTGAGATACCGCAAGATCCTCTTCACACCCTTCATGTGAGATTCCTTTGGGTTTTCCTGAAAACGAGCACAAAGACAAACAGCAAACATTATATCAGGCCTAGAAGCAGTTAAGTACATTAAAGAACCTATAATAGCCCGATACTGAGTTGGGTCCACATCTGCATCACCGTCTGACTCAGCACCCAATTTGTGATTGACGCAGATTGGAGTGTCGAATGGAGTGCTGTCCTCCATCTTGAAGCGTTTGAGCACATCATGGACATACTTGGTATGATGAATGAACATCCCATCCTTCTTCTGATCAACCTGCTATCCTAAAAAGAAAGTTAGTTCACCCATAGCACTCATTTCAAACCTCTTTTTCATGACGGCCTCAAAATCTTGACACATGGAGACTCTTGATGCAGCAAAGATGATGTCATCCACGTAGACTTGCACTAGCAGGAAGTCGCTTCCATCTCTCTTGAAGAACAACGTGCTATCTATCTTCCCTCTTTCAAACCCATTTTCAAGCAAGTAATCTGATAAAGTTGAATACCAGGCACGAGGTGCCTGATGTAGTCCATACAATGCCTTGCTTAACTTGTACACGTGATCAGGAAAGTCTGGGTCAGGAAAACCCGGAGGTTGCTCAACATACACTACCTCATCAACTTTCCCATTCAGAAACGCACTCTTCACATCCAACTGAAATACCTTCATTTTCTTATAAGCAGCGAACGCCAAAAACAATCTAATGGCTTCCAACCTTGCGACAGGAGCGAACACTTCATTATAATCAATCCCCTCTTGTTGATTAAAACCTTTAACGACTAGCCTCGCCTTGTTTCTTATGATAATCCCTTTCTCATCTCTCTTGCACTTAAACACCCATTTTGTGCCTATCGCATGCACATGCTTCGGTTTTTCAACCAAAGTCCAAACTTCCATTTTCTTGAATTGAGCCAACTCTTCTTGCATAGCTTCGACCCACGAGCTGTCCTTGAGAGCCATTTGATAATTCTTCGGTTCAATCTGGCTGATAAAGCAGGTGTACAAGCATTCGTTGATTATCCCTGTCTCCTTGATGCTTGTGTAAACACAGGTGTGCTCATTCAAGCTACGTCTTGTTTGTACACCGGAGGACACATCACCAATCACATTCTCCAAAGGGTGATCTTTATGAATTCTCGTGGTCGGAACAGAACCGACATGCAAATTGTCTTCCAAGTTAGAAGAGAGCTCGTCAATGGTTGTTTCATGCTGAGAGTGAAATGGATTGAAAAATTCTTCTTCAGTCGAGGCAGCAGGGGTATCGACAGCATTTGATGAGGAAGGTTGACATTTATCGATCAGCTGTCTTTGCAATAGATTTTCTTCCTCATCAAGGATCATCTTCGTAGCAACTCTCTCTTCTTCTTCAGCAATATCCAAATACGGTATGTTAAAAGACTTAAAAAGTTTAACATAGTCGAAAAACTCAGCAGGTCCGTTGCTTGGTTTTGGCGGTTGGTAACTTGTGATATCGGTGTTACACACCACCTCAACCTTGCTGGTCGATGTATTAAAGACACGTCTGTTGGGAGTCCCAACAACATAACCGACTAAGATTCCTTCATCGGCTACTTCACCAAATTTAGAATTTGTCTTCAAAATCGAACAAGGGGACCCGAATGGTTCAAGACCACTCAAGTTGGGCTTTCTCCCATGCATAAGCTCATAACACGTTTTACCAAGTCTTTTAACAGTTAAGACTCTATTCAGAACATAACAGGCTGTAGCAACAGCTTCAGCCCAAAACACCACAGGAAGCTTCGAATCAGCCAGCATAGTTCTGGCTCCTTCAATTAATGTTCTATTCTTCCTTTCAGCCACTCCATTCTGTTGCGGTGTATACGGAGCGCTGTATTGGTGTTCAATCCCTCTCTGAAGGCAGAAGATCTCCATCTCAAAATTCTTGAACTCCGTTCCATTGTCACTCCTGATGAACTTAACCCTTTTATCCATAACGTTCTCAACTTTGGTAATCAAATTCTTCACCATCTGAGCCGTTTCGTCTTTTGATTTCAGGAAATATACCCACGAATATCGTGAGTAGTCATCAGTGATCACCAAGCAATAAGAAGTTCCTCCTAGACTTTTTGCATTCACGGGACCGAAGAGATCCATGTGAAGCAACTCCATAGTACTGGCAATTGAATTGACTTTCTTGGTGAGATGGGATTTCTTGTGCTGCTTTCCCTTCTTGCACGCTATACATTTATCTTCAAAATTGAAATTCTTCAAGGGAACGCCCAGCACAAGTCCATTCCTGACAATGTGGTTCATCTTCCGAAGATGAATGTGCCCCATTCTCCTATGCCACAATTCGGACTCTGATTCACTCGCTTTTGTCATAAGGCATGATTCTGCCGTGGCCATTTCAGTTGATCTCATATCCATAATATATGTATTTCTTTCACGTGGAGCCTTCATCACAATCCACTCCTCTGGTATCTGAAAACCAGGTTTCAACACAATCGCCTCATTCTTTGTAAAATGAACGGTGTACTCCTTATCACAGATCTGCGACACACTCAGCAGATTGTGCTTCAATTCTTCTACAAAGTTAACTTTCTCTAATGTCATCTTTCCGTTCGACACCGTTCCCATTCCTGTAATCTTGCCACCACTTTCACCGGCAAAGCTAACTCTCCCTCCTTGAACAGGTTTCAAATCGTGTAACAAGTATTTGTTACCCGTCATGTGCCGGGAACAGCCGCTATCTACAACCCAAAGATTGTTGGCAGCCCTGTTCAACTGTTCCTGCACAATAAAGCAAAAGATTAGAATTTAGGGACCCAAGACCAATTGGTCTTGGATCTATACATCCCAAACTTTGGCTTTCCAAAGTTAGTATCTCGAAAATTCCTGTAAGTCCTATTAGGAAACCTCCTTGAAGATTGATCGTGAGGCCTACCAAACCTTTGTGAATTGAAAGAATTATAGCTTGTGGTTTGGTTATTAGTAGTGTAAAACTGAGCTTTGTTTCTATGAAAACCTGAATTAGTCACATTTTTGAATTTTAAATGGTTTTCATTTTTAGCAGCATGATAATAACTATTAGGCTTATTCTCAGTTTTAGTAGGCCTTACACCTCTGAATCGCTGCTTCAGAGGGCAATCTGCAACTAGGTGCCCTATTTGATTACACCTAAAACAACACCTATGCTCAACTTTTTTATCAACCAGTGTTTTAGATGTCGAGGCCTGATTACCGCCCGTTCGTCTCACATATGGTGGGACGTACGGGTTTAGTGGAGTACTCTTTTTATTCGTCTTATCTTTCTCTCCACCATTGGGTAATACCACCTCATCTTTTGCCTTACCAGACTCGGATGACTTATCCGAATCCGATGAGACTGAACTTTGATCAGAAATTTTAACACTTGAAACAGGCGAACTTGTTTCGCCTCTACTAACATTTGGTTCTTTAACAGTTACTTTAATTGGCACTGTCTGAGCAACCTCAAAGTCAACAGATTTCTGAACACTAGGGTTAAAAGTGTAATTGTGATTGTACGGTGGTGGAACCTCATGATAACCGATTCCTCCCCTCTTGACAGAGGAACCTTGATCACTAACAAGGTGATCAAGATTAGCAGAGGAATTTCTGAACTGCTCCAGTTTTCGATTCAGTTCCACCACTTTCACCTGGTGGTCAGCAATCTGTTTTTCTCTCTCAGCAATTAGTTTGGTCTTTTCTTCCAAAACTTCATAGCTTAAATCAATCACTTCAATTTTTTCAGCAAGTTTTGTTTTTAGACTTTTAACATCTTTTTCACAAGCTTTTATTTTAATTTTATAATTATTTTCTCTTGATTAATAAAGTGATGATCTTCTTTTAACGTTTTAAACTCAGCATCCAAACTAACATACTGATCAGTTATGGTTGCTAGTTGCTCAGACAAGTTCTCACATTTTGAACAAGTTGGTTTAGAACATACCTCGGAGAGCTGATCTTTAACATCTGCCATGAAAGCTTTTTCTTCTCCGGTATCCTTCTTACTTTCTTCAGTTTCAACCTTCGCCAAATTTGCCTGCTCAAAAGTTTCTTTAGACAGCAGGTTCCAGTTGTATTCACCATCTTCTCTGGACATCATCGCACTATAATCTTTTCTACCCTCACTTTGCTGTGGAGACCTACCCTGACTTCGTTCCACACGCTCATTCCTGCATTCTTTTGCAAAGTGACCGTTTTGCTGACAATTGTAGCATCTCACCTTTGCATTGTCAAACCCCGGCTTTCCACCGACAAACTTCCTTCCCGTCTTTCTCATAAACCTTTTTACTCTTCTCACGATCATGGCCATTTGCCATTGTAAATCCATTTCTTCCATATCGTCAGCATCAATCTGATCGTAATCTTCATCCAACATAGCTGGATCAACAATCTTCCCTTGAATGTAGTTCTCATAGGAAGCAATGAAAGAAGCATAGAGACCAAACTGCTCTTCAGCAGACTTGACACTCATAGGCATCTTGGAGTAGTTGTTGCTGGGAGAACTTGGAGAGCAACTACTCTTGCTTACCTGGGGTTGAGAACCACTCGATCCAGCTGCTACATAGCAAACATCCCCATTTGTGTTAACTGACACATGCCCCTCATGTGATGAGTTGGGGCCCGACTCTCCCTTTGTGTAGTAGGCAGCAGATTCAGTCTTCGATCCTGAGCTAGTGTTGACTTTAGCTCCATACATACCTGGATCTTGAACCTGATCCGTAGGTGTCTCTTTTCTGAACATGTTAAGCTCAAAGGTTCTGAGCTTGTTGACTGCCGTTTCTAGATCATATGTGGGAAAGTCTTTGTCTTCCCTCATCAGCACAGTGTACATCTCCCATTTTGGTGGGAGAGCATCTAGAAGCTTCTCAACTATTTCTTCTTCTCGGTAGGAAATAGAATAGTTGCTCAATTCAGTCATCAGATGGTAATATCGAGTGATAATATCATCTAAGGATTCATTCTTCAAATACTTGAAGACTGAGAACTGGGTTTTGAGCAATTTTATCTTTGAAGCACGGATTCCTACATTCCCTTCAAATCTGTTCTCAAGAGCTTCCCAAAGCTCTCTTGCTGACGTATACTTTCTGAACGTATGAAGGATCTCTTGAGGAAGAGCCATAGTAATAGCAGCATGAGCCTTGCTCTCGGCCTCATACATCTTTTTCTCTTCTTCTTCCATTTTACTATACTTTTTAATTTGATCACGACCTTCATACTCCATAACTGGTGGAATATAACCATCCTGGATGCATACCCACATCTTCGCATCCTGGTATTTGACGTATTGTATGAACCGATCCTTCCATGCAACAAAATCGGTTCCCTTCAGCAACCTTGGGGCCTTGGTAGCTGACCCTGCTTCAACTTCCATCTTCACTAACTCAGAGATGTTGATCGACGACATCTTTCCCTGAAAAATTAAATTTTTTTTTTTTTTTTTTATATTAAAGTACTGTAGGCGAAGTTACGGATAACTTCGCTTGAAGTAGGCGAAGTTGTAGAGAACTTCGCTGAAGAACTTCGCTGATAACACTGCTGATTAACTTCGCTGATTCTTAACTTCGCTTGAGGTAAGCGAACTTAAGAGGTAGGCGAAGTTGTAGAGAACTTCGCTTGAGTTAGGCGAACTTGAGAAGGTAGGCGAAGTTGTGGATAACTTCGCTTAACCTTATATCTACGCCGAAACCCTACGCATAGTGACGGCAACTTCGCCTGATGAACACGGAAGATTTGCAGATCTGTAAATCGGATTTTAACGAGGTTTTTGACGGTGTAAAGGCTTGAACACGATGGTAGGAGGTAAGAATGATCAAAAATACAGAAAACACGTCCCGCGAATAGTCGAAACGGGACGATTTCTACACCCGCGTGAATATCCCGAACCACACAATCGAGCAAATGCTCAGATACCAATTGTAGGTTCCCTTGAAGGATCACACGAGATATCTCGGTCTACTCAGGTGCGGAATCCCTGCGTAGATCGTTACGAGCGTAGAAAGCAAATCAAACAAACACACACGAATAAACCGAAACACGTTATATATTAATAACTGAACTCACGTGATATGAATCACTGATACAGACTCTCGTCCTCACGTTACAATGAACTCAAACCAGCTTAGATCAACTCGATTAACTCCCAACACTAAGCCGTAACCTAGTATAAATACACGACAACTTCGCCTGATATGTTCAGGCGAAGTTGTCCATAACTTCGCTTGTTCAACAAGTTCGCCTAGGCGAACTTGTTAACAACTTCGCTTAAACAAAAACATAAATAACATTACAGACTCGATTACAGACACTAGACTATGAATTACTGACATTTATGCACCAACAGAATTACTCACAGACGCACGGCTCCTTGCTTGATCAGAGGTTGATACTTGTCATGAGGTTCGTCTTCCAACGACACCTTGGTTCAACTTTGGGCAATTTCTCTTGAAACGTTCTGTACTGCCACATTCATAGCAAGTACAACTGTTTGGCATAATTTGGTTTCTTTGGATGGATTGTTATTGAAGTTGTTGGGTTCGGAGTGGTTGTACACGAATGGGTTGGGGTTGCCGGTTCACATGGCTTCAATTGGTTCTACAATTGTGGCATTACGTCCATCTTTACCACACCTGTGGCCTACTATCATTCGACACTCTTCTTCCTACCGATAACCATATTTTCCACATTTAGGGAAGGACCCTTCATGCGGTTCATGTTTTCACACCAGAACTAGTCTTAGTATAATTCTGGGTTGTAGGGCATACCTACTTATTCGATAGCCTATCTTGCACTATACCTTTATCATTTCTCTTCTTTAACACTCGACGTCTCATCTAACGTCCTTCCAGTCCGCTTCCCATAGAGTCAAATATATCAATGCTGGCTTGTGCCACAACCCTTCCAAAGGTTGTATATTTTACAGGATTGACTATACTACTTATCGATGGAGTTAGTCCCCAATATAGCGCTCACTTCGCTTAGTTTCAGGAGTAATTAGCCATGTTACCAGGCATGACAATTCCTTCAAACGATTAGCGTGTTCTAAGTGATCAGCACACAACATTTCTATCTTCCTTAGCTCAGTTTCCAATCTCTGAACTTAATTACTCGAATAAAGGTGCTCTAGCACAAGAATTTTAAATTCTGACCATAACATCTGAGTAATAATTTTCTAACTATAATTTTGTACCATCGTGTTCCCTCACGATACAACATAATCTACCAACAAATCTGTAGCGTATTTCACTACACAATGTTCTAGACTCTTACCAATATCCTTAACCATTTCGATCTTTTCTATCCACTCGCTAATCCATTCCTCCCTTTACCATCAGTAAACTATCAATAATTTCCCTAACACAACCAACAAATATATCCTTCATACCGGATCTAATTCATTACGACTACTATTCATGTTTAGTTTATAACTAATACTTGTAGTCGTAATTGTATTCGGTGGGACATTATCACTCTTAGTAATAACACTAAGAATTAAAATATTCATAATCATGTGATTGCTCGATCTATAATTCTGTGATCACATTTGCATCAACACTAGCAGTGATCAGTGATACGACACTCGGTATCATCATCTGCTATCTTTGAGCAATCAACTGAATCATATCAATCTCCATCATTGGAGTTACTCTTTTTATGTCATTCTACCGTACTCATCCCGTAAGCAGTAATCAATACTAATCTCACCGTATAGCTCGTTACCAGCTCAATCATAACAGCAGGTACACATACACACCAAATATTATCATACATGTTACACATACCAGTATCTAGTATATATGTCCCACAAATATAATAACATATGGACTTAACCTGACGTCGGTTAACGTTTAAATATGTTTCATAACCCTTGTCACCAACTGACATATAGGTCTTTCTCAACAAAGATTAATGTTTAATATGCTTGATTTCAATATCCTTCTGCATGTCATCATAACCGATACATGCTCACCGTGAGCACCAAACGATTACGTACCACGGAGTTATAATATCCGTGTCTATTTGTATATTCGGCATACACGGTATACCACCTACGAACGAACAACCAACTATGCTATAATGATTCCAACACCTCTTTGTGTATGGGTAATCATTCTATTCGAGTATACATGGGTACGGGGATCTAACGGATGTAAGGATAACATAGGGAGTTGCAAGGTTCAAGGTGATCGCGCAACATGGGTTGCCTTCAAATATTATCAGTTACTATTATGGGAAACTCTATCACTTGCTCAGTCAATGTCCTCAGGCGTTCTAGGTTCGCTGAAATCGGTAATTCTCGATCTGGAGAAGGTATGTCTCATATGTTTGGGAGTGAGAAATACATATATATATTTCTATATATTATTTTTATCTGCTGATTTATTATCAAATTTATTATTATTATTATTTTATTTTATTTATTTATTTATTTATTTACCTTAATGGAATAAGAACGGGTTCAGGTACGGGTTCGTCCGTACGTGAGGGTCGACGGTTCGGGTGAACATAGGGGGTTATTAGGATATACGGTACCGGTGTTGGTAGGGTAAGGGATTTATCAATTTTGGTTGGGAGTGACAGTTACAAGATATTTCTGGTTAATGTCAAACAGGAGATCTAACTTGGTACTATCATAACTATAGCCCGATAAGTCTGACTTATCATCAACCTATGCTCTAGAAATCTCAGCATCCTCGGTACTTTTTATTATTTCATCCCCCGGTTCCTTATCCGGGTCTTATTTCTCAATACTTGTACCCACAAGATATGCACATATATATATACACATTAGCACGTATAAATAATATTATATACTTTAAAGATATGTTGCCAATTTTACCTATTAATGTACCCCGTGACTTCCCTGAATTCCCTCGTGCGGACAAGTCTGTTATTATGTTCCGGACCATAATAACTCACTTGTCCATCCAAGTTCATCCAGCTCTCGTCACTATAAATTATTAGTTGATATTCAGATCCTATAATACTTGAGCTACTGGTTATATTTTAGGTATCTTTTAAAGACATCCTAAATCTTTATAACCAATGGCTCTGATACCAAGTTCTATAACACCCCGTAAACGCAGCGGAAACGTAATCGGGATGCAACAGACACCTCTGATATGAACCACATTGTTTATAAAGAAAACTGAATACATTAATATACTTCAAATTACATTATCTTGTATTTCATTACCGTCTAGGTGATACACACATCATACAATACGATACATAATTCTATTTATTATAAAGTATCCTAACATCCAGCACGCAAATCTTACACACATCAAGCACTTAGCACGTAAGCAATCACTTCATCTTAGTTGTACCTGAAAAGCATGTGAGTAAACGGGTCAACTACGAATAGTTGATGAGTTTCACAATTCGAGTAAACCATGATAAATCATTATCAAAATATAATATTATCGATGTAATTATGCTGAGCCCATAAGTGAAACCTCTGACTATCACACACAACCCCGTGGCATACTCCGCCCACGAACCTGCCCCAAACCGCTATGTCTAACATTACATAGCAAAATATATATAACACCCAAAATAGACATGTGCAACTGGCTGGGAAACATCAGCAAATCCATGCCGGACCAGTTGGGTTTGTCGGACCAATAGTACTATCCACACTCTACCGGCTTTCAGTTAATCACTCGTGTTCCGGGGCCTTAGAATGTTAGCAACTCAGACAATTACCATCTTAGTACATTTCCGTACGATTCCCGTACAATAAAATATATATAAATCCACGCAAATCCATGCGTTCAGTATGTATTTAAACATTTCAGTAGTAACATGCTTCCGCCCCGAGAAAATATGTAAAAACAGTTCAGAAAAAGGGGCTCGTGAAACTCACCTTAGCACATGCAAGCAGGTAACAACAATCATTATCAGTTAACACGTCCAATCTGTAATATGATCCCTACGATCGTTACTATACACTCATTATTAATATAACTTTAACCAAGTTAACCGGTACATCTGGAGACACTGTTAACCCAGCACTGTACCCGTTCTGGGGGTAATGTTAACCCAGAAACACTTCTCCAGACTCAGAGTGTGATATCGTTTAGAGTTCCATGGTCACAATTACTATTAGTCGATTTTCTCGTTTTGCGTGCCTAGCACGGTTATCCGTTTTAACGTTTCAAAAATGAGTTTGGTCACACACGACCCGAAAGTAGTGGTTGACTGATAATTTAATTAAAGATGTTAAATTATAGCTCGGTTTAGACGCCCCGATTAGCCGCGGGACCCGTTTCCGTCTTTAGCGTACCGGAAACTGTTAAATCGGACAAAAATTACTCAAATCATCCGAATTATTTTCGGATGATTTATTTTTACTTTTTTAACTCAATTATATGAAAATAGTCCATTTTTAGGATTTTTATACACCAGTCAGCTCGCTTAGGCGAACTTTACCGGTTTACGCATTTTAAGCTTTAAAAGTTTGTTTTTACACAACTAATTATCCGTTTAATCTCGGATCTTGAAATTTTGCACAAATCACTTTTTGACAGTGGGGAATTTTATAAAAATATTTCCAGAATTAATTTCTATATTTAAAATTTATTTATCTATTTTTAAACACCATTCAACCACTAAATATGTCGTAAATACCAAACGATCTTAGAAAAATCCCAAATTTTTCCTGGATGTCCCCTGCCATCCACATAGTCCCCTGTAATTTTTCCAGAACCAAAATCTTCTTTTACATGCCATTTTCACTAAAACCGAGCTAGAAAACCCTAGAACTCGTTTAACCGAAAAGCCTACTTAGACTTCTCCAACTGATCTCAAATTTTGTGTGTGACTTATACATGATATAAAAAGCTTATCTGCAATTTTCCAGAATTTTTCATGATATTTAACTAGTTTTCACCATTTTTGGCCAAAACCGAGCATTAAATTCACCAAATATTCATCCTTTGTCCAAAAATTACCAAAAATTCACAGAACTCATATTTTCATGTGTAGATCATTCCTGTAAAATTTCATGACCTAACTCTAAACCTACCACAATCTGTCCAAAAATTCCAAAACCGAACATAACCGAATATACCTTTCGTTTTCCGCCACTACAAGCTACAAACTCGTCTTTCCGCCTTATCTACCACTAAATACAGAACCTACAACCAACATACCACAATACCAAGCAAGTTACACTCACGATCAAGCCTCTTACACTATAGTTTCGGTTATGATTCAAAAACAAAGATTTAAACCGTAAAAATTCGTTTTTGGTTCGTTTAACTCCTTTCTTGGACCAAGATCCCTTGTATAACCCGTATACATCACTTGATCATGCAAGAATCGGTTTTCATCTTTAAAACCTCATTTTCTTGCAAACAACCTCAAGAAACGAAGATGAACACGTGATTAACTCGGTTTTTACCTCGGTTTTCTTGCTCCAAATATCGGTTTTGAGTTCATGAAAGTGGAAGAGAATATGGAATGTTGCCATGTTGGTTAGAAAAAAGAAAATGATAAAGGAATGGGGAACCATGGTCCGATCGGAAGTTTGAGGGGGTGGGGTGGGACCCACCTCTTCATTCTTAGCCACATGTTTGGATTTCGGATATCCGGATAATGTTTTGGATAATCTGGTTCAGTTCGTTTTTCGGTTAAATGTTTAATTCGGCTTAAAACGAGGCTAGAACGGTCGTTTTTGGCTTAAAAAATGAAATTTATATAAAACCGATTTAAAAACTTTAAAAAACTTAAACCATGTCATTTATTAACTTAAAACATCTTATTATCAATAATTGCGCATCTTTTTCGGCTTGATCGATCGTCTCTTGCTTGGTTTGGTATTAAAGGTTTCGTTTAACGCACCGACGTACATTAAATCGAAACTCTTTTTCTGTGCCATACTTTACTTATCCCGAAGCATTAATGCTTCGTAAAATCACTAAATATTATAGATATCGTCTATAATTGAACCCTCGATTCGTTCGGGTTTCAATAACTATCGATCGATTAATCGCACATTCAATACGATGAATTATATATTCACGTACAATCAATACAGTGGACCATGTATTCTCGTATAATTACTATGGTAATTCATGTACCCGACATTAAATATGACGTAACCATTGTCTACCGGTTAGGGTATACCGGGTTTCGTCGGAATCGTTACAGTAACCACCTCAACCATTGCTATCGCCGCCGCTTAACCATCACTGCCACCACCACTATCACTGCTAGACCGCCACTACCGTCGCCTTCACCCTACCATCGCCATCATTACTAATGCTATCACCGCCACCCCTTCCTCCTAACCGATACCACCACCACCATCGCCACCACCATCTTTGTCGCTGGAGCTACCACCGTCGCCATTGTAGGGTTTTTTTTTTGTTACAAAGTATTTTGAGATAGAAGTGTTTTTATTATTTCTATTTCATTCCTACAATTTTTTTGGATACCAAAGAACAAAAAGTAATAATTCATTTCATTCCTATAGGTTAACCAAGCAAGAAAAAGGAATGGTCCCTTGTCCATTCCATTCCTTCTCCCATTCCATTCCTGTCACACCGCGACTAGCACAATGCGGAAGCGTAAAACAGGAATGTAACAGACACTTCTGGTATCAACAACATTGTTTATAAAGAAACATTACAACTAATTTACATTATATTACAGTGATCTATCTTTGATTACAAACTAAGTGTTACAACAAAATATACTTGTAAGTTATTCTATTCGTACTAGTAAGTCTGCGTCTATTCACACCGCATCGATCACGTTTGGTAACAGATAGCACAAATTCACGGATTTTCCAACTTCGGTATCACACCTGAAAAGCACGTTTAAAATGGGTCAACTACTAGAGTTGGTGAGTTTCAAGAAAACTGTTATGAGTATTCACAAGTCAACACTTGTAATCATGATATAAGTATGTATGTATGTAAATGATGTAATTATGCTAAGCTACAGTGAAGCCATGACTGTATGTGCTGCGTGCATCCATTTCCCACGCTCAATCAACCACTGTGGCCCCTTTCCGCCCACAACATGCCCCGAGTAGCTATGTCTAACACTACATAGCCTGTATATATGAATATGGTCATGTGCAAACGGCGCTATGTGACACGGCAACCAGGCCGATTCCGTTTGGGTTTGTCAAACCAATAGTACTATTCACAAGCCACCGGCTCGAAGTTAATCACTGTGATCGTGGGGACTTTCATGTGTTAGCACTTAGATAATTCACATCAATACATGTTTCAGGTATGTATATGAAATCAAACATGCTTTTCAACCCAAAAGTTCGTAAAACAGTTTAGAAGTGGCGTCATGAAACTCACTGTTTAGTAGATAATCAGTAGCACGTTGGTTCGAGGTTTGTATAACTTGCAATCACGGTTTCCTATAATCAATATTATAATAATATTAATATTTTAATATTATTATAATCTCAATACTAAACTGGGTTGTATAACTAGTCTGGGTATAGCTGGAACGCCCAGAAAGTGGCAATAGGCTTAGGTTGTGATGTTGTTCAATGTCTAATACTTAACATCGAACTTGGCTCAGATTCCCGTTTTTTCAGCTGGGCCAAGTTGTTCATTTGCGCGTTCAGAAAATAGTTATGGGGAAATAAGCCTGGGTAAATGTATTGGTTAATAAAATGATTAAGTTATAAAGAAACATCACATATTGGGGTCCCAGATTAGCCACGGGGTCCTTTTCCGTTTATTTAGTTTGATTTTAGAAGAAACGCGCACAATCTATCCTGATTGTCTAGCTTTCTCATAGAAAAGTTCATTTTTACTTAATTAATCCAAAAATATGATTTTTGATCACTCTTGGTGTTCTGATATTCCCGCAGGTTCGTTAGTCGCGAACTGGCCGGTTTTTATAAAAACTGAATTTGTTTAATCTTCAAATTAGCATAATTAATTAACCGTTAGTCATTAAATTATGAAAATTTAGCCACTTATCAATTAGAATATGTAGATTTTTTTAAAAATATTTCTGGAATTATTTACTGATTTATTAATTTATAAAAATTCATTTTATCAGCTATATTTCGCCTGAAAATCGTCCGTTTATCCCAAAAAATTTCCAAAATTTCCACCAAAATTTCTGAATACTCAAATTATGTCCCAAAACAACCTGTACCAATTACAGAATGTAAAAAACTCGTGCAATATTCTTTTTGGCCCAAATTCGGCTATAAAAATTCACACGAACGCATATACACAAAACACCTTTAGACTTCTCCAAATGATCCAAAAATTTATATGTGATAAAAATACATTAAATCTGAGTTCCCAGAAAAATTTAATAATTTTTGGAGCATTTTAACTATTTTTCCCCTTTAAACTTCCCAATTCGGTAATAAATTCGCCAAATATTCTCGGATGGTCGAAAAATTACCAAATTTGAACAGGGGCTCAATGAAATGGTCCCTAATGTCCCTGAAAAATTTCAAGTCCTAATAATATGAACATCACAACCTTAACCTAAACTGCCCGTAAGCGAGTGTTTCGGCATTACCTTAGCGGTTTTGGTTCGTTTCCGCCTTTCTAATCAACTTTTCAAGCTCTTGTGCTCCTATATAAGCTAGATAAAAGTCCTATATCACAAACCAAGGAAGTTTCATCAATAGAACAGCCCTTTAACTTAGGGTTTCGGCTAGTGCACAAAAACGAACTTTTGAACCGTAAAAACGCCGTTTCAACCCTTTAATCCATGTTTATGGCAAAAAAAAACTATCAACCAGGTTCCTCACCATGTGTATGATTAAAACATGTTTACGTACCATTTTTAGGGTTTTTATATGGTTAGGAATGGTTTTTGGCAATCAAGCTATGTTTATATGGTATTAATCGAGTTTAAACGAGCCGAAAATCGATTATTTATGACATCTTTACCTAGTTCTTGCTTGGTTTTGAGAGGACCAGGTTGATATCCAGATTCTTCACAAGAAAATGACTTCAAAAATATCTTGAGCTTTTTTTTATTTAAAGGAAACTTAGGGGGGGAGGGGGGTTTCCCCTATTGCGGCCGCCCCAAAGGTGGGGTCCATGGCCCCCCCTCTTGATCATTTGTCTCGTTTTTCGTGACCTTACGTGAAATCCCGACGCCAAATTTATTTCGGGTTCGGTTTTTGATGCTAAAAATTTATTGTGTGCGACAAACAGCGCGAAAACGAGTGTTTTTCGGCTAGTTTTGTGTAAAATTATAAAACATACTATATGTTTGTAAAAATCGAAAATATTTTCACGGATTGCTTAAAACATTTCAAATAAGTGTTTGGTAAGTCTTTGTCGGCTTAACGGATGATACAATGCTTAGTTTGTAACTATCTTTCATATTTAAATCTCTAGCGGGTAGTTAAACGAGCATGTTTTCGTTTAACTTGTTTGCTATCGAACTAAGGCCATATTACTAATATTTTAGCTTATATTAAACGTATATCACTTATAGATGGCCCCCTGGGATTTCTGGGTCATAACCCGACCCGTTCGGTTAATCGTTCGTTTGATACGCAAAAGGCGTTTATTTGCTTAATCGGTAAATACGTATTGAGGTGTACCTTGTTTTGGCTCAAATGTCAAAATTCCCCCTTCATTCCATTACCTCCAACCAAACATATCCTACAAAATACTATAAAGCTTCAATGACTTCAACACACTTGAAAGTTGGAACTCATGTGAATCTTCACTTAATTTGTGAACCCTTCATATTCTTTCATTTTTTAATAGGCACTAAAATCAAACACCAAACAAACTAAATACAAATTGAAATGAAACTAAATTGGAAAAAACAAAAATAAAACCAAAACTGAAAACCTAAATAAAACCAAATGCCAATAAAACTAAACAAAAGCCGAAATGAAACTGAATAATTAAAACCGATAATTCTAAAACCGAACCAAAAGCAAAAATTGTAAAAACTAAAACGAAAAACTGAATAAAGTTAAACCCACCTAAAATGTAACTAAAAAAAAGCAAAATAAAATGAAACCGAAATTGAAACGAAATAACTTTATAAAAACTAAAACTAAACAAAAACCAAAAGCCGAAATAAAAACAAAATAAAAAAATAACTTTCATGAAACTTTGAACAGATAAACCCAATCTCATTAAGGAACACATGTATTATTATTATTATTATTATTATTATTATTATTATTATTATTATTATTATATGTAGTGGATTAGAATATGAATTATTATTATTATTATTATTAATAATAAGAAGATTAGAATATGCTGAATTTAATTAAGTTGAATGTAATTTAATATAATTTTGAATTATTTTATTAAAAATAAATGCATATTATTTATGAAAAAAGTTATTGTTTTAATAGTATAGTAGATTATTATTATTATTATTATTATTTTGAATGTAATTTAATATAATTTTGAATTATTTTATCAAAAAAATTATAAGAATGCATATTGTTTATGGAAAGAGTTATTGTTTTAATACTATAGTAGATATTAACGAAGGTAAGTTATCAAAGAATAAAATTAAATAGGTTATGAACATAATAGTTTACCATATTTAACTCTTTAGGAAAAAAAAGTGAAACTAAAAATAAACAAATTATTTGCAAGAAAATCGAGTAACAACATTAATTAATATATTACAACTATATATAAATTAGGTATTTGGTGTTGTAATGCACGATTAGGTTATTTGACGACACCAATAGGTGACTTTTGTGACATTTGTCAATTTCGAGTTATTTTATACTTGTATTCTTAATGTAAACCCGACCCATTTTGTATCCCGAACCTTTCGATATTATCAAAATGATGAATTGTATGTTAAATATTTGTTTTATAGTTGTTGGATAAAAAAAAACACCCTTTCCGGTTCTTAAAATTCCCCGAAAACGCTCAAAACGAACTCCAGGGACTAAAACTACCAAAATGGAGACTTGAAGGACCCATTTGTAGTTTGTGCTTTCTTGGGTCTATAACCAACCCATTTTCTTGAAACACCCTTTATGAAAGACCCATTCAACTTACCTTATATATACACACCCATCTTCTTCATTTGTGCTTGCTCATTTCTTCATTTCTCTCTCAAATTCTTGAATTCTAAGGTTGTTCTTCATAAGCTAATCTTTCATTTTAACTAACTTCTCAATACTTAAAGCTTGATGTTACAACATATATATAATATACACTCCTTGTTTACCTTCGGTCTTTCATTTCTCCGGTCTCGGCCGGTTGAAATGTCGGGCTAGTAAGGCAAGGTTACATGGAGGACTTTGTAGTCCTTGTTTATATATTTAACAAATCTAACCATATAACTTGTTATACTTTCTTAACTTCTACATATTTTAGTTTATTGTTCATATTTGTCAAGTTTCATGGTATTGGGTATATGGTGACTAGCCTCGGTTTCATCCCGAGTTGAGAACCGAACCAAAAACCGAACTTTTGTTTAAAAGCATTATTGTTAACTTTTTGAATGTAAAACTTGAGTATTATTATTTATAAGTTATTTTACAAATTCCATGGTAATTGGGTATGTGGTAACCATCCTCGGTCTTATTCCGAGTCAAGGACCGAACAAAAAACCGAACTTTTGTTTAAAAGCTTTTTTGTTAACTTTTTGAATATAAAACTTGAGTATTATTATTTATAAGTTATTTTACAAGTTCCATGGTAATTGGGTATGTGGTAACCATCCTCGGTCTTATTCCGAGTCAAGGACCGAACCAAAAACCGAACTAAACCGAGTTCACTCGCTTAAGACACACAAGTGTGTTTTTAGCCACCAAAACTCATATTTTTCTTCAAGATTATATTTTAAATCAATTTCAGTTAATTTCTAAACATACTTGGCATGTCGGTAACCAACTTGATCTTATAACAAGTTCGAACCGATAAGGTCGTATACTCGCTTAACGAACGTTAAAGTTCTTCACAATAGAACTACATACTTGGTTAAGTCTATTTTGATTTTATTGAGTTATCTCATAACATTTATTATTTTGGGATGTTAACTGTGAGCTTGGTCAATTATCAAGTCTCGAACCGACAAACCCGAACACTCGTTTAAACCTCGTTTTGGTATTCTTATAACCAAGGGTTTTGCAATATCGCATTTTAACCCACATTATTACTTAACATAGGATGAGTAAAAAAAGAAAAAAACTAATGAATAGAATACCGAGACCCGGTTTCGAGTAAACTTATTTTACAAAACTCGTTTCTTTAATTCCTCAAATATTTACATTTTAAATCCTAAACTTTATTTATTTACTTTATTTGTCATGTATTTTATTTTAAACCCTTCCAAGACTACCTACTAAAACAAGACCCGTTTAATATAGGTCTTGCTCGTTAAACCGATCTCTCCGATTATTCACGACACTATCTTTCAAGTTACTTGTTACTGTGAGTACTTTTTCATCCCCCGTTTTCCATCTTTCGTTTTGGGGGTGGCATTGCATACTTATTCAAATTCAAATGATTTATACTTGAGTCTTAAACCACAACACGTATTGTATATGTTTACTTAAATAAATGCTCGATTTGGTGTTATATGCTTTACATGATTACGTGCAAATTCTTGAATGCTAAGGCGGGTAGCCTCTTGAATGCTAAGGCGGGTAGCCTCATCAATGATCATACGTTAATTTCGAGTATATATGGTATCCCCATATAGAAAGGTGTCGTCAATGTATTCTTATTGACGATTTCATTATTGTCGTCAATGTATTCTTATTGGCGGTTTTATTATCTAAATTGTTGCTATTATTTATTGTTTTCATATACTAGTTGTGGATTTCATACTATATACTTATTGTCCAAAACTATGAAAATTGCTCACCAACCTTCGTGTTGACAAACTCTATTTTATGCAATGTTACAGGTTTGATGTTAGCTTGATTGGATTACTTGAAGAAACTTATTATCTTGGCTTTAGGACATTAGAAAATAAAAGAACAAGTTATTTGTTTATCTATCTATTTGGCATTTTGTACGAATAATTGTTGTGTTATTTATGATGATATGGATTTAAATGAGTTGTTTAAATATTGTAACTTTATAGTGTCATTGTGCAATGAGCAATCATGTCACGCCTCGACGTTTCCGCCTTCATTGGTCGGGGTGTGACAGATTGGTATCAGAGCCATCGACTATAGGATAGGTGGTTAGACGTAACAGCCTAGTATAGTTTATGCTCTAGGGTCCCTATACGTGTGCTCATACGTGTTTACCCTACTTGATTGTTTATTGCATTTATTAATTATTTATAAACTTGTTTAAAAATCTATCTCATCATAAATGTACACATACACACACTTTCAATAGTATGCTAAGGTATTTTTACCTTAAAACAAAACATTAGTTTTTATATTGTGTTTTATGGATCACAAGCTTAACTTGGATCTCGTTGTTTACAATCTCCTTAAAGCTAGGTTCTATAATTTGTTTTGTGACCGACCGTAGGGAACGAAACACTTGATTCGATCATTTGACAAAAAGATTCCAAGAATCGAAGGTGATTTACTTACCTGGGATGATTGGGTTTAGTGTTGGTTTCTAGGTCAGGCAACTCGAGTTATATGAGCCGACACTTTAAGTTGTCGTATGCGAGCATTCCGGTCGCCTCCTTATTTTTGGTGTTGAAAACATAAAAGCCACGGTGATACGTGGACAAGTGTTTTTAACATCTCGTTGTATCTCCGTTTTATTGTATGTTATTATCATGATTTGAGTCAACAACATGAAAGACGCGGTGATACGTGCACATGTTCGACTCCATATATATTACTTTTACATAAGTTTTTATTGCCCGGATATCAAATCATGGTGGTTCATGTACGATTTTCCCAACTATATATATGTTTACAAGAAATTTTGTTATTTTTTTTTTCGGAATATCAAATCATGGTGGTTCTTGTACGATTTTTCCGACTATATACAAATTTCAACACTTCAAAACGTCCAAATTTTAAATTCTCGAAACTTTGAAACATATACTTATATATACGTTTTTATCATTTGGTTTATGTATAAACTTTATTTCTACTAACATTCTCATCCTTATGACACTAGGATTCACGTAAAAAAAATGGTTACATACACCTTCTATTTTAAACTCAATGCCCTCAAACTCACTACAATTCTTTATAATTTTTAGAATGCCTCTGCTACTACGCCACTACCGCAAGGACTCCAGACGCAAGATGGCCGCTTTAGTAGCCGAACAAGTCGCCGCTGTGATTCCCAAACTCCTAACTCACTTGCAAGCAAACCAACCTCCACCCGTTGTAGCACCCGTTGAACCCACACCCGCTCCCTACTTGTATAAACAATTTACCGGTGCTAACCCAACCAAATTCCTTGGTACGAACTGTGCGACTACCTTGTTGCAATGGTTTGAAAAGATGGAAAGTGTGTTCCGACACAGCGAGTGGCCCGAAGCGAAGAAAACTAATTTCGCTTCGAGCATGTTTGAGGAAACTGCTCTTACGTGGTGGGGTAGTGTTATGCATCTCCAAGGGGCGGAAATTGCCATGGCGCTTCCATGGACCGAACTTAAGGAACTCATGATGAAGAAGTTTTGTCCCAAACACGAGCTCCAAAAGCTTGAAGCCGAATTTTGGGAATTGAAACAAGAAAGTGGTGATAATGCCGCTTACTCGCTCAGTTTTCATGAATTGAGCACCCTTGTACCTCATTTGGTTACCCCGCTCGAACGTAAAATCGACAAATACATCAGGGGTTTACCCATGCTAATTCGGGACTCAGTCATGAGTAGCAAACCCGAGAACCTTGAGGATGCAATTACTCTAGCCGGTGCGCTATCGGAGAACCATGTTAAGGCGGGTACCCTAACCATCAAGAAGAAAAGTGATAAAAGCAAAACCGAACCCGCACCTCAAGCCAAAGTTGACCCACCACCTCAAGCCATCAACTACTCAAACTCTTCCCGCCACAACAACAAAAAGAAACCCAAACAAAACCACCGAAACTATGTCGTTACCCAACCGCAACCGCAACAACAACCCCAAGCTCCCCCACAAAATCGAAAACCCTATACCGGTACTTTTCCACTATGCAACAAAACCACCGAAACCAACAAAACCCTATACCGGTATAGGGTTTTCGATTTTGTGGGGGAGCTTGGGGTTGTTGTTGCGGTTGCAGTTGGGTAACGACATAGTTTCGGTGGTTTTGTTTGGGTTTCTTTTTGTTGTTGTGGCGGGAAGAGTTTGAGTAGTTGATGGCTTGAGGTGGTGGGTCAACTTTGGCTTGAGGTGCGGGTTCAGTTTTGCTTTTATCACTTTTCTTCTTGATGGTTAGGGTACCCGCCTTAACATGGTTCTCCGATAGCGCACCGGCTAGAGTAATTGCATCCTCAAGGTTCTCGGGTTTGCTACTCATGACTGAGTCCCGAATTAGCATGGGTAAACCCCTGATGTATTTGTCGATTTTACGTTCGAGCGGGGTAACCAAATGAGGTACAAGGGTGCTCAATTTATGAAAACTGAGCGAGTAAGCGGCATTATCACCACTTTCTTGTTTCAATTCCCAAAATTCGGCTTCAAGCTTTTGGAGCTCGTGTTTGGGACAAAACTTCTTCATCATGAGTTCCTTAAGTTCGGTCCATGGAAGCGCCATGGCAATTTCCGCCCCTTGGAGATGCATAACACTACCCCACCACGTAAGAGCAGTTTCCTCAAACATGCTCGAAGCGAAATTAGTTTTCTTCGCTTCGGGGCACTCGCTGTGTCGGAACACACTTTCCATCTTTTCAAACCATTGCAACAAGGTAGTCGCACAGTTCGTACCAAGGAATTTGGTTGGGTTAGCACCGGTAAATTGTTTATACAAGTAGGGAGCGGGTGTGGGTTCAACGGGTGCTACAACGGGTGGAGGTTGGTTTGCTTGCAAGTGAGTTAGGAATTTGGGAATCACAGCGGCGACTTTTTCGGCTAATAAAGCGGCCATCTTGCGTCTGGAGTCCTTACGGTAGTGGCGTCGTAGCGGAGGCATTCTAAAAATTATAAAGAATTGTAGTGAGTTTGAGGGCATTGAGTTTAAAATAGAAGATGTATGTAACCATTTTTTTTTACGTGAATCCTAGTGTCATAAGGATGTGAATGTTAGTAGAAATAAAGTTTATACATAAACCAAATGATAAAAACGTATATATAAGTATATGTTTCAAAGTTTCGAGAATTTAAAATTTGGACGTTTTGAAGTGTTGAAATTTGTATATAGTCGGAAAAATCGTACATGAACCACCATGATTTGATATTCCGAAAAAAAAATAACAAAATTTCTTGTAAACATATATATAGTTGGGAAAATCGTACATGAACCACCATGATTTGATATCCCGGCAATAAAAACTTATGTAAAAGTAATATATATGGAGTCGAACATGTGCACGTATCACCGCGTCTTTCATGTTGTTGACTCAAATCATGATAATAACATACAATAAAACGGAGATACAACGAGATGTTAAAAACACTTGTCCACGTATCACCGTGGCTTTTATGTTTTCAACACCAAAAATAAGGAGGCGACCGGAATGCTCGCATACGACAACTTAAAGTGTCGGCTCATATAACTCGAGTTGCCTGACCTAGAAACCAACACTAAACCCAATCATCCCAGGTAAGTAAATCACCTTCGATTCTTGAAATCTTTTTGTCAAATGATCGAATCAAGTGTTTCGTTCCCTACGGTCGGTCACAAAACAAATTATAGAACCTAGCTTTAAGGAGATTGTAAACAACGAGATCCAAGTTAAGCTTGTGATCCATAAAACACAATATAAAAACTAATATTTTGTTTTAAGGTAAAAATACCTTAGAATACTATTGAAAGTGTGTGTATGTGTACATTTATGATGAGATAGATTTTTAAACAAGTTTATAAATAATTAATAAATGCAATAAACAATCAAGTAGGGTAAACACGTATGAGCACACGTATAGGGACCCTAGAGCATAAACTATACTAGGCTGTTACGTCTAACCACCTATCCTATAGTCGATGGCTCTGATACCAATCTGTCACACCCCGACCAATGAAGGCGGAAACGTCGAGGCGCGACATGATTGCTCATTGCACAATGACACTATAAAGTAACAATATTTAAACAACTCATTTAAATCCATATCATCATAAATAACACAACAATTGTTCATACAAAATGCCAAATAGATAGATAAACAAATAACTTGTTCTTTTATTTTCTAATGTCCTAAAGCCAAGATAATAAGTTTCTTCAAGTAATCCAATCAAGCTAACATCAAACCTGTAACATTGCATAAAATAGAGTTTGTCAACACGAAGGTTGGTGAGCAATTTTCATAGTTTTGGACAATAAGTATATAGTATGAAATCCACAACTAGTATATGAAAACAATAAATAATAGCAACAATTTAGATAATAAAACCGTCAATAAGAATACATTGAAGACAATAATGAAATCGTCAATAAGAATACATTGACGACACCTTTCTATATGGGGATACCATATATACTCGAAATTAACGTGTGATCATTGATGAGGCTACCCGCCTTAGCATTCAAGAGGCTACCCGCCTTAGCATTCAAGAGGCTACCCGCCTTAGCATTCAAGAATTTGCACGTAATCATGTAAAGCATATAACACCAAATCGAGCATTTATTTAAGTAAACATATACAATACGTGTTGTGGTTTAAGACTCAAGTATAAATCATTTGAATTTGAATAAGTATGCAATGCCACCCCCAAAACGAAAGATGGAAAACGGGGGATGAAAAAGTACTCACAGTAACAAGTAACTTGAAAGATAGTGTCGTGAATAATCGGAGAGATCGGTTTAACGAGCAAGACCTATATTAAACGGGTCTTGTTTTAGTAGGTAGTCTTGGAAGGGTTTAAAATAAAATACATGACAAATAAAGTAAATAAATAAAGTTTAGAATTTAAAATGTAAATATTTGAGGAATTAAAGAAACGAGTTTTGTAAAATAAGTTTACTCGAAACCGGGTCTCGGTATTCTATTCATTAGTTTTTTTCTTTTTTTACTCATCCTATGTTAAGTAATAATGTGGGTTAAAATGCGATATTGCAAAACCCTTGGTTATAATAATACCAAAACGAGGTTTAAACGAGTGTTCGGGTTTGTCGGTTCGAGACTTGATAATTGACCAAGCTCACAGTTAACATCCCAAAATAATAAATGTTATGAGATAACTCAATAAAATCAAAATAGACTTAACCAAGTATGTAGTTCTATTGTGAAGAACTTTAACGTTCGTTAAGCGAGTATACGACCTTATCGGTTCGAACTTGTTATAAGATCAAGTTGGTTACCGACATGCCAAGTATGTTTAGAAATTAACTGAAATTGATTTAAAATATAATCTTGAAGAAAAATATGAGTTTTGGTGGCTAAAAACACACTTGTGTGTCTTAAGCGAGTGAACTCGGTTTAGTTCGGTTTTTGGTTCGGTCCTTGACTCGGAATAAGACCGAGGATGGTTACCACATACCCAATTACCATGGAACTTGTAAAATAACTTATAAATAATAATACTCAAGTTTTACATTAAAAAAGTTAACAATAAAGCTTTTAAACAAAAGTTTGGTTTTTGGTTCGGTCCTTGACTCGGAATAAGACCGAGGATGGTTACCACATACCCAATTACCATGGAACTTGTAAAATAACTTATAAATAATAATACTCAAGTTTTACATTCAAAAAGTTAACAATAATGCTTTTAAACAAAAGTTCGGTTTTTGGTTCGGTTCTCAACTCGGGATGAAACCGAGGCTAGTCACCATATACCCAATACCATGAAACTTGACAAATATGAACAATAAACTAAAATATGTAGAAGTTAAGAAAGTATAACAAGTTATATGGTTAGATTTGTTAAATATATAAACAAGGACTACAAAGTCCTCCATGTAACCTTGCCTTACTAGCCCGACATTTCAACCGGCCGAGACCGGAGAAATGAAAGACCGAAGGTAAACAAGGAGTGTATATTATATATATGTTGTAACATCAAGCTTTAAGTATTGAGAAGTTAGTTAAAATGAAAGATTAGCTTATGAAGAACAACCTTATAATTCAAGAATTTGAGAGAGAAATGAAGAAATGAGCAAGCACAAATGAAGAAGATGGGTGTGTATATATTGGGTAAGTTGAATGGGTCTTTCATAAAGGGTGTTTCAAGAAAATGGGTTGGTTATAGACCCAAGAAAGCACAAACTACAAATGGGTCATTCAAGTCTCCATTTTGGTAGTTTTAGTCCCTGGAGTTCGTTTTGAGCGTTTTCGGGGAATTTTAAGAACCGGAAAGGGTGTTTTTTTTATCCAACAACTATAAAACAAATATTTAACATACAATTCATCATTTTGATAATATCGAAAGGTTCGGGATACAAAATGGGTCGGGTTTACATTAAGAATATAAGTATAAAATAACCTGAAATTGACAAATGTCACAACTTTGATTTTTTGTTTTTTGTTTTTATTTTGTTTTTTTTTGTGTGTTTTGTTTAGTTCAGTTATCGCAACGAATGTAAAGGAAACCAATCAAATGTTAATTTAATTTGTTTTTGTTTTTGTTCTGTTACCATAACGAAGCTGACGGAAATCAACCCAATTTGAGTGCACTCGTCGCCTCAACGGTCGTGGCTGATAATGTTCGGATTTTACCAACGCGCAAGTTTATTGACCGACGCCTTACCCCCCCCCCCCCAAAATTAGCCATTGGTCCACCTTCATATTTATATTTCTTTTTTCTTTTCAGCTTTTAGCTACATTTTCGTAATGAGCGTAATCAAAACGATCGAATTCGTGTTAAATTACTGCCACAATGCTCGAGACCGACAACACTTGTATTTTACACCGCTTGTATTTTACAACACTTGTATTTTACACCGCCTAGGTTTGCTAACCAAATAATCGTTGTTTTAAATATGTTGTTTTTTTATATTAATTTGACGAATTAATTTTCTCCACGTGTTTTTTTTTTCTCTCTTTTAACATTCATTTTATTTTTTGAAACCAACATGTACCCTCTTTTTAATCCCCTCACCACCATCATTTCTCATCTCTCTACATCTAGCCAACAATGAATCTCTTTCGGGTCACATTGCATGAATTTTGACTTTAACGCTCAAACTTTACCAATAATGTGTCTACTCTAATGAACATAGCCGATACAGAACGAAATCGCGTCTACTCATCGTTGTAACGCTCGGGTTTTACAAACACTTGTGTTTTAACGCTCAAACTTTACCAATAATATGTCTACTCTAACGAACATAGCCGATAAAGAACAATGCCGCCGAAGAACTAGTTTTATAATATTTTATTATCCGTAATGTATTAGATATTAGTCAATGAAATTAATATATCAAAAATGATGATTAAAAAAAAAAGAAAAAAGAAGTAAGAGTGGAGACAGATATGATTGTGATTTGTGAATTGAATGCTTTCAAATTTCAATAATTCGAAACTAGCAATGAAAGAATTTTAGAGTCAGTATTTTATTTAAATATTATTAAAATAGCATTTAACACTAACACCTCTATTACGAGTTTTTATTTCATAATTGTTGTTTTTAATATTGTGAATATATTTTTTTTTAAATTTTAATTTAGTATATACCCAATTGAAAATCTAAATGATATATATCTTTCTTTTTTTTATAAAATTAAATAATATGGCAATAATGTCTTTTTCTCTAATATTTTTTTCAACTGTTCCTCTTCTTCTCCCTTTTGTTCTATCATCAAGTCAGATCTTTTAGTTGATTTTGTTTGACTAAACAGAACCTTCTACACCATAAGATCTTTTTTGTTCAGCCTGATGCGCACTAGTAATACTAACAAAATAATGTTTTGTAGACTCAGTCGGAAATTTTGCCAAAAACTCCTTCGTGCAATAAGGTTTGTTATGAACGGCAACTTCAAATTGTAATTCAATTCATTCCTCAATTCAAAATTCATCATTTAAGATCATAATTTCTCAATCTCAATCTCCATTTTTTATGGATTTCATTTACATTCCTAAAATATGACACACATATGTAATAGTTCAGGACCGGATCGGTACCAGGAAGTCCGACAAACCGTGTAAAGTTTATATGCAGTCACGCAGGCAAGATCCGCCGTCACCATTCCAACCCTCTCGAGTATGCAGTACAACCCTAACACTGTACAAATAAGGGTTTCAGTTGTTCTTTGTTGTAATTTTAAAATCAATCAAGTTGTTTATTCGCAAATGTTTCAATATGTAATTTCGATAACAAATGAATAAATGTGGATGTGTTTATTGGATACATAAATTTTGAAGAATACACCAGAACAACAAAGGTAGAAATTAGAATAAAAACACTATTTTTTCTCTCTTATTTTCAATTAAATAATATTTTTTTATACTTTTATCATTACATTTTCTCTCTCATCCACTCACAAACAATTTCAAAAATATTAAAAATTTATAGAGATGAACAGTACACTTCTTCAAATTTAACCATGAACAGTAACATTTTCTCTCTACTCATTTCACAACCATTTTTAACTATCTCTAAAAAATAGAGAACCCTCTCACATATTTTAGAGAATCTATTGGGAATGCTTTAAAAGAGGGAGAGGAAGGGGGCATTATTGTCATTTTATAGTTTTTTATTAAAATAAATTAAAATGGGTAAATTTGGTATTTTTGACATTAATGAAGGGGATATGTATAATTACTTTTTAAGATTGGGTATATATGTAATAAATGAAGTTAGTAAGGGGATATATGTAATTTCTTCTTTAGTTTGTTGTAAATAAGTTTGTAATATACTTGGACATATTTTGATTTATTTATGTTTGGTTATGTTTGGTTTTATTTATTTTTTAGATAAAACACTAAATGAATCATCTACATAAAGTTTTATATTTGTTAATTTGTGTTCATTTAAGTGTGATTATTATATTCGTTTATGTCTGGTTGTGTTCGTTTATATTTGTTCATTTATGTCCGTTTACCGTTGTTCAGTTAAACCCGCTTATGCTCATGAATTGTTTATTTAAATTTAAAATGGACGAACATTTGACCCATGTTTGTATCAGAAAGCATTAACACAAAATTAAATCAGGAATGCTTCTACAAATTTAAGATAGCATGGTATGTTAGTAATATGCCACCGGTAACAACAGTTCTAGGCCTGGAATCAAGCTTGACGTGATGGTGGTGGTGGTATGAGTGATGGAGATGAAAACGCGTTGACCCAGATATGGTTGTATAAACAAAAGAGGAGGTAAGGCGCGGCCAGATTTGAACCGGTGGCTGATTTACCAGTTCATTATTGACGATGGTGGTTGATGCATGAGAGGAGAGGTTAACGATGGTGGGTGCTAATAGGAAGTTAGTCGATTATGGAGAGGATAAACTAGCAACGGAGAATATGTGGAGGAAATAAATTAAATTGGAGTTTGATGATGAAAGAGTTTTACAAATAAATGAGATGTTATAGCCCGTTTAAGTGCTATCCGAGTTTGGTGAGATCAATGACTCACGAAATTATTGTTTGATGATAAAAGAGTTTCACATATTTATAAGATTTTATAATCAGTTTGAGGTTAATCCAGGTTTGGTGATACCCATGACCCACTTACTTTTTTAAACTAAAATGGGCCAAATAGTGACACCATATTGGGGGGGGGGGGGTGCGTGTGAAGCCAACAAAGAGTGGCACGTAGGACTTTTTTGTAGACAATTATATAAAGTATAGATGATGATTGTCACACCTGGTTCCATGGGCAAAGTGTAACCAACATTGGTACATGTTTTGTAGATATATCAGTTGGTTGCAAAACGAAAGTCTTTTTTCATTAAAATATTATTATATTCAAAATCTTGTGAATTAAACAGCCGGTGTTGTTTTACAAAGAGTAACTGTTGAAACTATTCATATATTTTTCATTAAATCAAAATATGTGAGCTATCAGATCTTCTAATGGCTAGCATTAACATCCTGTATCTTCTATTCTTGGTTACCTACAAAATAGTTTGTAAAATGTCACACCCCGATCCAGGGCCTAGAAGTATGACCAACAATTGGTACCTGTTTTGTAAATATATCAGAGTAGCGGGTACATTTTAGCGTAAGTCTTTATATATTAAAATATTAATTTACATTATCAAAATTACTCGGGAATTAAACACCCGAGTTTCAGTTTTACAAAACAGTGATATTAATAATACAAGGATTTATAAATATTCAAAATGAGCCATCTCGAGCGATCTTCTATGACTCCAATCCTTATATACCATCTATCGCCATCTAATTACCTGCATGCGTGGGAAAAACACGTCAGCTATGTGCTGGTGAAACGTTGACTTGATAAAACAGTTTATAACAATCGTTAAATACAAACATAGTTTTCTGTTTCACAAACTCAGCAGGAACGCCTGTCATTCCCGGGTTTTGTACCAGTGCACTACACACACAATTCAAAGGTTCCCCGAGTACATAGCCCCTGTTCGAAGACACCCTTCCCCTAGGCTATGTAACCCTGTTGGAGAACCGGTTATTACTGACTTGGTTATGTCTGCCAATTATCATTTATGTTTGGATCCAAACACATGTGTATTCGGTATGAGTTGCTTTTTATTATCTATTTTGTATTTTAACGACTTTAGAGATAATATCTCATGCAAACATTTATCAGACTCTTTGTAATAACAACCAGTCTATTACAAGAGTAAAATCAGTTCAGACCATAAAAGGTTAACGTGTTCACCTTATTTTATTAGTTGGAAATATCAGATTCCTCAGCTTCAGTATGCTATCAACCTATATTTGTAATGGGCATGCATACTTACCTAGTTGGTATTATTCAGCAGACTTTAAGTCTGTTTCAGTTTAGCAGACTTGATGTCTGATCCGCAGACTTGAAGTCTGATTTAGTTCATCAAACACGAGGTCTGATCAGTAGACTCTTAGGTCTGACCTAACCTTAGTATAGTTATAGTCGATTTATGAAAATACTTTGGATTTACATATGACGTTTGGAATAGCACGCTTTGGCCTAATAAAAGATATCACGTTGGCAAACTTCTCCAGATAAGCAAACGGGTCCCTTGGTTGATTTGGATGTATACGAATTGCTTTCCTTAGACAAGAAGAGTCTACTAATGATATCCCCCTTCCAGTTACTACGTGCCTGTCAAAATATAGTTTTGATAGCATTACTTCCTGTGGACGCAACGTCTTTGCTTTATAAAACATTACTTGGAAAATATTAACAGTTTAACGACTATATCCTTAACTAAGTTATAACTATGTATTTAAAGTAACTAGTAACGTAACTTACCTTAATCCTACCTTAATCGGCTAGTCGAAGTAAAAGACTAAGAAAAACAGCAGCAATTCGACTTGTGCTTCATTTATGAGATCAGCAGCTCGTTTAGCAGCGTAACAACACCTCGTTTCTTCGCGAGAACAGCCCTTGGAACCCCGGAACTTCCTAGCACGCTTCCCGATGTTAACTATGTGAAAACTAGGGTGAAAATTGGATGAAAACGACTGAACTAGTAGCTGCCCTATTTATAGCCGAAATTGTGCATCTTCGCGTATCGCGAATATGCAGCCTATGGCGGTTTGCGATACGCGAAGTTGCATGTACGGCGCCGCAATCTTGCATGTTAATCCCGTGCTGCCACGTGTCGCCACGTCACTGGATAAGCTTTGAATCGTGTGCCAGCAACTTCGCGATACGCGAAGATTCTCAGCTTTGCATCTTCGCGATACGCGAAGATGCATAAATTTCAGAATTTATATTTTCAGTCCTCCTACTTCCAGATTTGGCATTTTAGAACCTTTATCTTCTAAAATTTTACCATTTTGGCCCAAAACTAGATGGGGTATTTTCACGGTGTTACATCCTCCCTATCTTTAGAAAAATCTCCTCCTTGAGATTTATGTGAAAAGATGTGGATACTTTCTTTTCATTTCGGACTCAAGTTCCCAAGTAAATTCCGAACCTCTTGCAAATTCCATATAACTTTTACCAATTTCAATCTTTTACGTTTCAGGAACTTGGTTTGACTATCTTCAATCTGTATCAGCTCCTCTATAAACTTGAGTTTCTCATTTACTTGTACGTCTTTTAGAGGCATTGTGAGTGTCTCATCAGCTAAACATTTCCGTAGATTTGATACGTGAAACACGTCATGGATTCCTTGCATCTTTTCGGGTAACTCATGGCGATAAGCTACAGAGCCTATTCTTTCAACAATCTTGAATGTCCAACAAAACGTGGACTTTAACTTTCCTTTCTTTCCAAAACGAACAACACCTTTCCATGGTGATACTTTAAGTAACACTTTATCGCCTTCTTTGAATTCTAGCGGTTTTCGTCTTATATCTGCATAACTCTTTTGCCTATCTCGTGCTGCCTTTAGTCTTTCACGAATTTGAATTACTTGGTCAGTCGTTCTTTGCACAATTTTAGGACCTCACCGATTTCGGACCAGCATACAGGCGTCCTACACTTTCGCCCGTATAATGCTTCATATGGTGCCATTTGTATGCTTGTGTGATAACTATTATTATACGAAAATTCCATCAAAGACATGTGCATATCCCAACTACCACCTAAATCTATAACACAAACGTGAAGCATATCTTCTAATGTTTGAATTGTCCTTT
The DNA here is from genome assembly GCF_021521415.1 of Bidens hawaiensis. NCBI lineage: Eukaryota > Viridiplantae > Streptophyta > Magnoliopsida > Asterales > Asteraceae > Bidens > Bidens hawaiensis. Next base: position 984 of record NW_027503035.1, on the reverse strand, counting down.
CACTTTGTCCATCGGTCTGTGGGTGGTAAGCAGTACTTAGATTCAAACGTGTACCCATTGCCTTTTGAAAACTTCTCCAAAAGTTGGAGGTAAAACAATTGTCTCTATCGGATATAATTGATAATGGCACACCATGTAATGTTACAATGTTTTCTACATACAACTGTGCCAACTTGTCCATACTAAATGTTTCTTGGATTGGAATGAAATGAGCAGATTTGGTCAATCTATCAATGATGACCCAAATAGCAATCATTTTGATGTGAAGTTTTGGGTAATTTTATAATGAAATCCATGGTAATCATGTCCCATTTCCAGATTGGTATTTCGGGTTGTGTTAACAAACCCAAAGGCTTTTGATGCTCGGCCTTGACTTTTGAACATGTTAAACATTTTGCCACATACAGAGTAATTTCTTTCTTCATTCTGATCCACCAATAATCATCTTTAAGATTATGATACATCTTATCACTACCTGGATGCATCATATACTAGGATTTGTGAGCTTCTTCTAAGATTTTCTCCCGTAAACTTCCAACCATCGGCACCCAGATTTTTTTCCCTAATCTGAGTATTTCATCGTCGCCTTTTACCAACTGATCTATCGTACCATTCTCTTTCTCAGCCTTTATATTCTCTTGTTCTAGTGCCAACTTCTGAGCTTCCTTAATTTCGGTTAATAGATCAATTTTGAGTTCTAACCTCAAAGCTCGTACTCTCTTTGGCTTTTCGTGCTCTTTTCTACTTAAAGCGTCAGCCACCACGTTAGCTTTACCTTCACGATAAACAATTTCACAACCATAATCGTTAAGCGTTTCCATCCATCGCCTCTGTCTCATATTCAATTCAATCTGATCAAATATATGCTTCAGACTCTTATGATCAGTATAGAAAGTGAACTTTACACCATACAAATAATTTCGCCATAATTTCAACGCGAAAATTATAGCTCCAAGTTCAAGATCATGTGTGGTGTAATTCTTT
>NW_027503034.1:0-31509 GCF_021521415.1 Bidens hawaiensis | reverse complement strand
ACAACACCGTATTCCCACCTAGTCCCACTCCTTCAAAATATAATCTACCCATCCACCCTAAATAAATAATGCAATCGTTTTGAATTCACAAAATTTCAATGCAATTATTTTCATATAATTGGAATATCAATCAGCCAGTAAATAATAGAGCATACATTTTCATATTTATTCAAATTTCAATTCAAAGGTCCAATTGTAAGACCATTGAATGGTCTAAATGGTGCAATTTTAGTTTGATGTAAGTTTCTTTTGGTGTGGCCTTTCTCCGGCTTGTGGAGATGGGCGTCTTGTTGGTCTTTTCGGCCGTTTTTTTTTATAAAATTCATACTTCAAAAAAAAAAATCCAACCTAAAACATTGATTTTGCGTTTGAACTTTAGCAATTAAACAGGGTTGCTAATACGAGTGGTGGATACACTTATTTTTTGTGGCATGGACAAAATCAGATTAAGCCAAAACAAGTTGGGTCAAAACTAGTCGAGTCAAAATAAGACTATTGATTAGTCGTTAGCAGTTTTATTAGGGTGGTGGCGCAACCCGACCACACCTGCCTGAACCCACTGCTTTCTGTTTCCCCTAAATAAGAAATTATAAGTCAAACACTAGTATATGTATTAACAATTGTTCTTGTTGTGGGTTAAATTTTTTATTTTTATTTTTATTTTTTTAAACAATAATCCTAGATTTTTTAGAATAGATACGCCACAATCTGCATTCTACTGGTTTGGAATCCCCAACCATATGGTTTTGAGGCAATTACCTAACATGGATAGTGAACGAACACACTAGCCAAGTCCAATCATTAGTTAAATTTATCTTTCTTGTGGTCCTCATTGACTATGAGTGTTACATAAATCTAACTGTGCGACCTATAACTAAATATGCAATATCATTCTATGTTTTGTCGGAATTTTCCTTTTTGTTTTGTATTATATTAGGAATTTTATATTGTATGCAGCTGCGGGAAAATGTATCTTATCAAATGATGTATTACAAAAAAAAAGAGAAAAAAATAAACTTTATTACAACAAATATACATTGAATTAATAAAAACGCGTCACCCTGTTAAAAAAATTAAAAAATAAAGTCGTAACATGTCAAAGAAATGTCTTTCACATCTATAATGACTATGAAATTGGATGAGAACCTATTGTTCCATTGATCCGTGAGAGGTACCAGTTTTTTTTTTTTTGTCATCGTTTGAAGAAACACTAAGTGACCCCGGCAGATTACGGATAATCTGGGGGTTAAGTAGATGTTTCCCACGAGGGTTAGGTCCGGCAAAGATGGTTATTCTTCTGATGACCTGCAAAACAGACACCGTGAGCTCGTCACTTAGAAGGGGGGGTACCTCCTTGTGACCACCCTCCGGCGTGAGAATCAGACTAGATTGCTCTGAATATGTGTATATTAAGAGAAATAGCTAGAGCAGATATATGATGGTATAAGATATGATATAAGATATAAGATGTGATCCTCATACCGTTCTAAGGTGTTGGAGTATTTATAGCCGAAGGTAGGTTTCCAAGCAGGTACAGCCAGCTGTATAATATTCCTTTTCTACCAACTGTGGGCTACGCACGTGCCATGCTGGTGGTTGGTGGGTAGGCAGCGGCTGATAGTGACATGGCCGGCCGTGTACTATTCCTTTTCCACCAACTGCAGGCTATGTACGTGCCACGACAAGTGTTGGTGAGTAGGCAGCGGCTGATAGTGACATTAAGTACTAGAGCGTGCTCCTCGTCGTACTGTTGTCAGTGAGCTGTCGCTGCTTTGGTCAGATGTTGTCTATTTTGTCCATACCTTGGCAGGTATGGTACAAAAGATCCTCCAGAAGCGTACGGACTGGCTCATTTGGGCGGGAGTATTCCCGGCTTGCTCATTCCTTCTTCAGGTGACATTACCGAATTATTGAGAGTTAGTGTCTTGTGCGTGTAGCCTTGCTATTAGTGCGGGTAGCCTCCGCTGATGGCTTGTATCCGCAGCTGCGGGAACAGGCGGGGTATTTCACCATTGGGAGGCTTTTCCTGCGGGAACAGCTGACGTATGCGCGTAAGGTCTTCATCTCTCTGAGCATGGTGGATCCTGCGGAACCAGTTGGTCTTTGCGCGGACGTCCCTCTTCAATGTGAGTCTTGCGGGTCCAACTGGGCCCTGCTGGGACCTACCTCTTCAAGACCCCCAGTCCAATGTTCTTCTCATGAATTGTTAATAAGTGAGGTGAACTTTTGGACTTAAGCAAGGGGTTTTGAAAAGGGTTTTTAGTTTTAAGGTTGTCCGTGGGGATTCTTCCCGCGGTTTCCCTAATGTCAAGTGCAAAAATTCCCGACTTTTCTGCTTGATCTTTGGGTATGATGCGGGTAGGTCTGTAACCTCCTCGCAAGTCAGGAGCGTTGAGTTTCACTTGTGTAGATTCTCCACGAGGTTTTGGTAGTTTTAGACATAGTGATCAATTATGTTAAACAACCAATTCCATCTTGGAGCTTCAAACAATCTAGTTCTCAACGTTCCCGCTATGCGGGGATGTTATTTCCCTTTCCACAAGCATGGCCCAGAAGATCCTTCTTGGTTTTAATTCCCTGTGAGTGCTAAGTATGTGAAGGGTTTCGCCTTGACACTGTACCCGCACTCATTTTATAGTTACTTGACTCCCAAGGTATTCTTAGCTTCAATTCCCTGCAGGTGCTAAGTATGTGAAGGGTTTCGCCTTGACACTGTACCCGCACTTGTCTTACGGTTTCTTGGTTACCAAGGTAAGGGGGTGTAGTCCCTCTTATTTTTGAATCTTTGAATCTTTTTGACTTGCTTTATAAACGTTATATGACTTGCTCATGCATATTATAGTTTAATTTGGCACTTGTTTTGCCTCATAAACAATATATGATTCGCTCATGCATACTTTAGTTTAACTTAGCAATTTTCCAAGTGTTTTGGATAAGTCAACCTTTCGACGCGTGGTTGTAAATAGGTTAGTGTTCAGTTTCCTCTGTCATGATTGTGCGGGTAGGACCGTCACTTTCATTTAGTGGGATGACCAATCTTCACCTATAACCGACCTGCGTGAAGGTTTTCCTCATCTTTTCCTTAGAAATTTTTGCCGTTTTGTGTTTATGCGGGTTTTGCCGCCTTCCACACGCAACGACTTACTTCCCCACTTATTTATGCGGTGAATACCGGCATATCAGTGTTTTGAATAAGTTAACCTTTCGACGCGCGGTTGTCAATAGGTTAATGTTCAGTTTCCTCTATCATGGTTGTGTGGGTAGGACCGTCACTTTCATTTAGTGGGATGACCAGACTTCACCTATAACTGACCTGCGTGAACGTTTTCCTCATGTTTTCCTTAGAAATTTTTTCCCTTTTTATGTTTATGCGGGTTTTGCCGCCATCCACACGCAACGACTTCCCCACTTATTTATGCGGTGAATACCGGCATCAGTGTTTTGAATAACCTTTCGACGCGCGGTTTTCAATAGGTTAATGTTCAGTTTCCTCTCATGATTGTGCGGGTAGGACCGTCACTTTCATTTAGTGGGATGACCAAACTTTACCTATAACTGACCTGCGTGAAGGTTTTCCTCATCTTTTCCTTAGAAATTTCTGCGTTTTTTGTGTTTATGCGGGTTTTGCCGCCGTCCACACGCAACGACTTCCTTCCCCACTTATTTATGCGGTGAATACCGGTATATCAGTGTGGTAAGATCATAAGTATAAATGTAAGACCATCAGCGTCAATGTGATAAGGAGAATCATTTCCATTAGAAGTGGCTCTAGGCCTTTTCTTTACAAGTTTGGAATTGATCTACATGCAGCCTGTGTAATTGAGCTCCCTTCCATGTTCTTGGGATGGGGGTGTCATCGAGCCTTTCGAGCCGATATGCACCTGGTTCGGAATCTCGTTGTTTACGCAGTATGTAGTCTCCAACATTGAAGCTGCAGTTTCATTCGTGCTTTCCCCAACTGGGGTTCTACACGCATTAGCCTGCTTAGCGTTCATTACGCCACGAGGTGTGTGAGTTTCCCATCTCTGACAAATGCTTCGACGACGTCCTTCAAGGCTACGCATTCCTCCGTGGTGTGGCCTTTTGTCTTGTGGAAGTCACAGGATTTGCTTTGATCAGCGTTTGGACGCTGTCGGATTATTGGAGCCTCTGGCCATGGGAGCCTCTCGGTGGCGAATATCTCGGTGACGCTTTTGGTGAGTGGCGTCCATCTGGAGTTCCGGTTCAACAACTGCATGTTATCCTTTCCGCCTAACTGCTGGTGCGAGCCGGATGAGGTGCCAAAGTTTACCCTTGACTGCCAAATACCAAGCTTCCTCTTTTTGTTTTGTCGGGCGGTAAGGACGTTGTTTTCTCTTGTTTTTTGAGTGTAGAGGTTTGTGCTCTATGGAAGATCTCTACCCAGTTGCTTTTCCGTTTCCGCGAAGCGTTTAGCTGCTGTCATGATGGCATCCCATGTGGATGGCATGCCGTCTTTACCCGTCAATGTGCGGATAAGCTCTGGGTATTCGGCGCCTTGGATGAAAACTGCGCGAACAAGATCCTCGCTTATGGTACCCAGACTCAGCTTCTTTGAGTTGAAGCGAGTGATAAAGTCTAGTAAAGACTCATCTTCCTCTCGGATGCAGTTGAGGATCGTCCATTGCTATTCGGTATACTTTCTTTGTTGACTGAAGTGTTGGCTGAACTTCTGTTGGAAGTCTGCCCAATCGTAGATGTGGTGGACCTGTAGACGGTCAAACCACGCTCTGGCTGCCCCAACAAGCGTCATTTGGAACATGTAACACCACGTGGGTTCCGTCCAATTGCTGACGGTTGCCCCCGCTATGAATCTGTTCAAATGATCGTCTGGATCAGATATACCATCATATGTGCCTATGTTGGACATTTGTTTGGCACTTTTCGGGGCAATTGCTTCCGCAATGTCCCTTGCAAATTTGGACGTTCCCGCATTTGCAACAGTTGGTCTAAAGGTTTTTGGAGAAGTCCCGTGGGTTTCCCCCCCGCGTTCCTTGGTTTGAAGGTTTCTACAAAATTCCTTCTTGGTTGGAAGTCTGCTTGTTTACGCTTCCCTTTCGCCCTATGGCGCGGGTTTGCGTCACTGTCAGATTCTTCCCAATCTTTATCATACTTGCACTCATTACTCATGTTGAGCTGTTGAGTGCTTCCGATTTCGTCAGCCTGTTGGAGTGAACGTAAGCGTTCATCCAACTCAGCTTGGAATTCCTTCTGACGTGCTTCCGCCCACGCTTTAACTTGATAAAGTGTTTGGCGGGTGAGCCTCGTCTGTTGTCTCTCCAACTGGGTATCGGTGAATCCCAGGGGAGGATTATTTACTGCACTTGCCCCGGCTTGGGTAACCGGGGTAGTGTTCGTAAATATTGTGTACTCGTCGGTGTTCCCCCCAGTAGCTGGGGTTGTGGTTACCGGAGTTTCTTGGTCACTCGCTGGCCTTGGCACCGGAGTAACCTTAACCATCTTTCCCGAGGTTTTGAAAAAACTGAGAAAATTAGTTATAGCTTTTATGCACGGATGGCGCCAATGAAGAAACACTAAGTGACCCCGGCAGATTACGGATAATCTGGGGGTTAAGTAGATGTTTCCCACGAGGGTTAGGTCCGGCAAAGATGGTTATTCTTCTGATGACCTGCAAAACAGACACCGTGAGCTCGTCACTGAGAAGGGGGGGTACCTCCTTGTGACCACCCTCCGGCGTGAGAATCAGACTAGATTGCTCTGAATATGTGTATATTAAGAGAAATAGCTAGAGCAGATATATGATGGTATAAGATATGATATAAGATATAAGATGTGATCCTCATACCGTTCCAAGGTGTTGGAGTATTTATAGCCGAAGGTAGGTTTCCAAGCAGGTACAGCCAGCTGTATAATATTCCTTTTCTACCAACTGTGGGCTACGCACATGCCATGCTGGTGGTTGGTGGGTAGGCAGCGGCTGATAGTGACATGGCCGGCCGTGTACTATTCCTTTTCCACCAACTGCAGGCTATGTACGTGCCACGACAAGGGTTGGTGAGTAGGCAGCGGCTGATAGTGACATTAAGTACTAGAGCGTGCTCCTCGTCGTGCTGTTGTCAGTGAGCTGTCGCTGCTTTGGTCAGATGTTGTCTATTTTGTCCATACCTTGGCAGGTATAGTACAAAAGATCCTCCAGAAGCGTACGGACTGGCTCATTTGGGCGGGAGTATTCCCGGCTTGCTCATTCCTTCTTCAGGTGACATTACTGAATTATTGAGAGTTAGTGCCTTGTGCGTGTAGCCTTGCTATTAGTGCGGGTAGCCTCCGCTGATGGCTTGTATCCGCAGCTGCGGGAACAGGCGGGGTATTTCACCATTGGGAGGCTTTTCCTGCGGGAACAGCTGGCGTATGCGCGTAAGGTCTTCATCTCTCTGAGCATGGTGGGTCCTGCGGAACCAGTTGGTCTTTGCGCAGACGTCCCTCTTCAAGGTGAGTCTTGCGGGTCCAACTGGGCCCTGCTGGGACCTACCTATTCATCGTCTAAATCCAAAAATGGTAAACGATTTAAAATAATGATAGTGAAGAGATGTGATTGCTCTAAGAGCATCCACAATATGCTACATTTCCCAAGGTACAATCCCATATGGCATCTTATAAACTTGGAAGAAACCAAACTTCACCATTGTAGAAGATTATGGATTTACGAAGGTTTGCTACTACAAACTCAAACTTAGAGTGTGGGTCCCTCTCTCTCATACAGACACATATCATATAATATACATATATGCATACATGTTTACTATTTTTTTAATAGGGTTGTAAAGGTTTGTTGTTAGAGAGAGTGGGGTTTTTTAGAAAAGTTTGAAATATGATGTGGCGGTTTGTATGCGTTTTTAATTCCGGCTCATGTTTGTTTTGTAAATTTGTTAAAAGAATTGACGTGTGAATTCATTTTAATTTCAAATCTGGATTTCGTTTCCAGTAAGTTATACCCAAAACATAAAAAGTCGAATGCTGGGATACGAAGAAAATGCATGTGGGTTCGATAGAGATGATTACGTAATCGATAGGAAACGTGGTGGGCCCACAAAATGAGGCTGTTAAAGAAAGGAGAACTTGGACCAATAGACACCTCCTTTGGGCCCAATTACGAAGCATTATTATTTCAAATTTCAATGCTGGTGAATCGGCTTGTTTGGGCTTGAATGATAGGCCAGGTGAACGGGCTTAATATTTCAACTGATCTTCTTTAATTTATTTATTTATCTTAATTTCAAAGGTATGGACACCGGGGTCACCATGAAAAATAATCACCCTTCCGCCCGGAAAACTAAACGTGATGACCCTACCCATTGGCCACTCACACAGGGGAAACCCATGGATGGAAAAACCAGCTGCCTTAACTTGGTTAATACTACAATTGATTATAATCGAGAATTCAAGATCTGTAAAAAAAACACCAAACATTTTTTTATTCATACATGATGGTCCATTACGCAATTTCAGTTACATATAAATTATTCTTCGTGTGTAATTTTTTTCATACCAAACACTACCTGAAGGACTTTCACCTTAACTAAGTATACACCTTCAGACCTTCATTTTCATTTCAACCCATTTTACATTATTATCCACTAAGTATACACCTTCAGACCTTCATTTTCATTTCAACCCATTTTACATTATTATCCACATGCAATACATGCATATCAATCAGTAGCTAAGGCTTTCATTTTACTACCTCTACACCTCAAGACCTTAATTTACATTTTAACTACAGACATTAATCATCAAGACATGATATTCAACTCCTAAGCCGTACAAGGATAATGTTTTGACGTGGATGCATCACTTAATGCTATTATAATGATCGAAGACACATCGTAACTTTATTCATCATAAACTTTAAGTATTTCAATCTTATTATACTATTAAAGCAATACAAGATATCAACATGGCCTGGCATGTCTACATGGGCTTCAAAGTCATCTGTTTTTCATCTATAGAATTACCACATAATTTGCTAATTAATAATTTCTACAATCATAACCTTACTAATTAATGTTTTCTATAATCATAACCAACTATTTCATTTCAAATTATTTAAATACCGATTTTGACCACAATTAATTATGTATAACTAATTTTGCATTCCCTTTTTTAGTATGATTATTATTTTTGGAATTCAATGATTTGTATAACAAGATCTCATTTCACAATTTAAACATATTTTTCCTACATCTTGTGGTTTTGCAGAAAACAATGTAAAAATTTCTTATGATATCTACACACGTATATAACTAGTTTGAGGCCCGTAAACTACACGGTAGTTCTTGAAAATACAATATTTAATAATAATCATTATACAAGAAACAATAAACCCGTTAAACACTATTAATACAATTGTTGTACAATAGTATTTAAAACAATTTTAAAGTAAAAGATAATTATAAATATCAAATGTTTGAAAAAAAAATTAGGAAATAAATATTAAATTCTTAAATTCACAAAGTTTGAACTTTGAAGCGTCAATTTTAAAAAGGAAAATTGGATTTTAATAATCCCAATTTAACGCGGTTGGCCGATAATAATCCGAACTTTGAAAATAGCTGTCACTGGTCCCAACTTTCATACTATTTGTTTTCATTGGACCTCCGTTAAAAAAAATTAAACGACGTTAAGTTTTTTCCAAATTTCAATCGGATATTTTAGGGCTTTTGATCGGAATGAGAATACGAGTCGATTGATATAAAACTTACCTCTAAAAGGTGGTCCAAACGACCAAAGGATGTTTCAATTCTGGTGTTTAAACTTCTAATTAACAAAAATCAAGTTGTTTGAAGTATCATTTCGAGTTAAGTTTTACAACAATCGATTTGCATTCTCATTCCGATCAAAAGCCCTAAAACATCAATTTGAAATTTGAGAAAAAGTTAACGTTGTTAAAAAAATTTTAACGGAGGTCCAATGAAAACAAATAGTGTGAAAGTTGGGACCAGTGACAGCTATTTTCAAAGTTGGGATTATTATTTGCCAACTGCATTAAGTTGGGATTATTAAAATCCAATTTTCCTTTTAAAAATGATAACTATTATTTTACTATTATGAATTTGTTAAAAAGGATGAGGTTTAATGTAGTAGTGACAAGTGACAAAACTTGTATCATTTTATTAGAGAGTATAGATGTTTGAAATATTTTGCACTTGTGTGTAACACGGGACAATATCCTTGTATTATAATTATACACGGGATAATTATATCATTGTAAGAGAACCGGTTCAATTTGGAACCATTTTAGGCCGTTGATGTGACACTCGTCAATTTCAGATTAACTCCGTTAAGCCGAACTCCGTTAATTCAAACTTAAGATCACACGAACTGTAACGCATATCTCATTACATTTAAATTAGGGTTTAAATGACGCATGACAATCACTACACAAGTAGTCTTTCGGAATTTCACCGAAACACACACGAGTCGACTCAAACCGTTGGTGAACAAACGATAAGTAATTAATAGTTATGTGTTAATCTATGTGTTACTTGATATTTATATATATATAACACTAAATTCAAGAAGCAAAAGCCTAGTTTATGCTAGAAATTGATTAACTAGAAGTTCAGGGGGCTAAGTGTAACATAATTAATAATATAATCAAATTATTACACAACCCTAACTCCCTCCCTTCCCTTGTACGATCGGTCTTCCCTCTCTCCCTCTCTTGGCAGCCGTAACACACACATACAAGTATTTTTCAAGTTTTGTTGGAGGATTCAAGGTGCAAGATAGGTAATTAACATCCCCTCTAGCTATTCTAATGATTTAATTATGATATTGAGCATGTTAATCAAAACCCTAAATCTTGAAAGTGATGATTGAAGATGAGTTAGGGTTTAATTATGTGTTTGTTGATGATTGCTAGTGAATTGATAACTAGTTATGCTGTTATTGATTGTTAATTACATGTTTCTTGAAATTTAATCTTGAAGTAAAACCCTAATTGTGTGTGTAAAGTGAAATTGAGATGCATGGTTGGTGAATTATGCATCTAGAGGGTTGTATGTATGACTTATAGTTCATAGGTTAATGATATGTTGAGTTTTGATGAAAACTGATGCTGGACAGATTATTGAATTCGTGTTTAAATGACTGTAACTCGATGTTAATTATATGTTCTGAAGTGATTTTTGATTCTATGATGTAGTAGGTCGAGTCTAGTTTCTAAAGAGTCCAAATTTGTAATTTTTGGACGTGTAAAAGTTAGTTTTTATCATTTTACAAATATATTGTGCAAGTCTGATTCGGGAAGCCTGCTGGTAAGCTATTTTGCGACTAAGATATCTCATAAACGACAAGACCAAATGGGTTGGTTCCACTTCTAGAAGTTAATATTTTGAGTTAGGAATCTAACCCAATTGGTCTTGAATTAATTGAATTTGTCATTTAACAGTAATAACAAATAACATTCTGTTGCGCATGATAATGATTGTTGTGTGTTTACTGTGATATTTTGATCATTGTGATAAAACCGTATATGATAAAAATATAATAAAAATATTTTTAGAAACCTAACTCACGTGTACTTCTATGATGATTTTTGGTGATTTATTTGACATGTTAGGATTTATTGAATAGAGTAATATTCTTGAGTGAAAATCTGCATGGACAATTTAGCTGCTGAACTACTTGGATTAACATGAAAAGTGTATAACCGATCGATGTTTGCTATGTTTTGATTAAATTTCCCTTGTGGGGGATATTACTGGTAATGTACAATGTTAATACTTGATGTAACACCCCGACCAAAGGCGGATTATACATCGGGGCGCCACATATTGTTTCATTACTCGTGACACTATTGGGTGTCAATATTTAATAAATATATTCATTCACGCATGCGCAACGTATACATAAGATATAAATAAACCAACATAAATCAATATATTATAAATCAAAATATTTGAACAGCAATAACTTGTCTTGATACATTTTAATCTAGGTCCAAAAGTAAAAACGTCCTATGTGTCCACAAGCTCCAAAACAGCTACTGCAAACCTGAACATGTGTTAAAATAAACGTCAAACACTTGCGTGTTGGTGAGAAATCAAGTTTAATACAATACATAGATAACAATAAATCTGCGCGCAACACGTGTATGTCTGGTGTTTAACAAGGGTGCAATCAGATTGTGATCAAGCCTAGATAGATCATAGCTCATAGTTCATAGTTCAATCCGTGCTCCCAATTGAGCACAAAAACGAGAAAACATCTGTGCAAGTGTAAACAAAGAAAACCGTAAACGATAGGTCTCCCGTGTTCATCTAATGGATCCATGAAAACTGCGGAATAGGCCGAACAAAGCGGTTAATGATACACACATACAAATAAACAGCCAAGTAAACGTCCTCAACACATGGGATACTGCGCGACTAAAGTTCATAAACAAGTTTAAGACTCTAAGTTTGTATGAACACATGAACATCCCAAAACATTTAAAAATAAAAAGGGATTAGGTACGAGATTACTCACTTGATAAACGATGCGGTGTAAGATAAAGCAAGAACCAACTTTAAACAAGCACAGGTTAACCTATAATTAAGATTATTGTTTTAATGATTTGTTTTAAGTCTTGATTATAAGTTTGCATAAGTAAATTATTATATATATATATATTACCGGAAAAGCAGGGCAGAACAGGAAGGAAGACGGAGGCAGAGAGGGAGGCGGCAGAGAGAGCAAGGAGGACAGGAGAGATTAAGTGTTTGTGTGTGTAGTGTTAAGAAAATAATGTTATTATTTATAGAGAAACCCTAGGAGACATAAATCCAGAAAAAGGGGAAAAGATTCCAAGACAAACAGAACAAGACAAAACAAAAGATAACAAAAGATATCAAAAGATATGGCAGCTGCAGGGGGCAAGATAAAGCTGTCAGGGAACAGTAAAAAGGCATGGGCGGTTCAGATAAAGGTACTGGTCAAGCATGGCAAAAGCAGATCTCAAAAGATAAGACAACACAAAAGCAAACGGCTAGATTCCACAGAAGAAAACTCAAAAGGGTTCAGCGCGAGAAGGCTAAGGCGCGAAGGCAGACACAGAAGGTCAAGAGAGCGCGAGCGCGAAGGCAGACAGAAACAACCTTAACGCGTCGCGGGAAGAACTACATTTCTAAGCGCGTCGCGGGAAGAGTCACATTTCTTAGCGCGCCGCGGGAGGAACTAGAATTCCTAGCGCGCCGTGGGAAGAACTATAATTCTTCGCGCGTCGAGGGATGAACTACGATTCTTAGCGTGCTGCGAGAAGAACTACAAATCCTTAGCGCGTCGCGGGAAGAACTACCGTTCTTAGCGCGCTGCGAGAAGAATTACAATTCTTAGCGCGCTGCGAGAAGAGTTCGTCTCGCGAATCGCTGAAACAGGTGGTCTTCACGCAGGATTCCTTGTAAGGGGTCTGGCGCGTGGAGCTGCGCAGACAACCTTAGGCGGGAAGGAACAAAGGACAAGCAAAGAGTTAGAAGAAAAAAGAGGGAAACAAGGCTTAAGGGCGGGACGGCGCCCGGAGGGAAAAGAAGGCGGAAAGAGAGGAGGAGAGGGACGGCGGAAAGAAAGAGAGAGAAAGAGGCGGGAAGGAAAAGTATATTATTATTATTAAAAGTAAAATATAAGTACAAATAAATACTAAATCATAAAAGAAAGAGATCGGGTCAGAGAAACGGGTACCTGGGTCGGGCCGGATCAGGGCAGATGTCACAGTCTCCCCTACTTTAAGAAATTTCGTCCCGAAATTTATCTCGAAGTAGTTTGCGCAGAGAACAGGTGCGGGTACTTGATCTTCATTTGATCTTCCCTTTCCCATGTAAACTCGGCTCCGCGCTTGGACTCCCAGCGAACTTTCACGATAGGGATACGACTGCGCTTGGTTTGCTTTACCTCGCGATCCATAATCTCAACAGGCTTCTCAACGAAATGCATAGTTTCATCAACTTGAACTTCATCAAGTGGAATGTGAAGGTTCTCGTCAGCTAAACACTTCTTGAGATTGGATACATGGAACGTTGGATGCACATTACTGAGCGCGGGCGGCAGGTCAAGTCTGTAGGCAACTTTTCCCACACGCGCGAGAATCTTGAATGGACCAACATAACGAGGAGCAAGCTTACCCTTCTTCCCAAAGCGGACAACACCTTTCCAAGGCGACACTTTGAGGAGAACAAGATCACCAACTTGAAATTTGAGAGGCTTTCGCCTACGATCTGCGTAACTCTTCTGTCGGCTTCTGGCAGTCAGCAGATGATCACGGATCTTGGCGATTTTATCGGTTGTCTCTTGAACAAGTTCGGGTCCTGTGATTTGAGTTTCACCCACTTCGCTCCAACAGATCGGGGAGCGGCACTTACGACCGTAAAGTGCTTCAAATGGGGCCATACCAATACTGGAATGATAGCTGTTATTATAAGAAAACTCGATCAGAGGCAGGTGCGAATCCCAATTACCTCCAAAATCAAGAACACAAGATCGGAGCATATCCTCAAGAGTTTGAATAGTTCGCTCAGACTGACCGTCAGTCTGAGGATGATATGCCGTACTCATGTCCAAGCGAGTTCCTAGCGCAGATTGGAGAGATTTCCAAAAGCGAGATATAAAACGGCCATCGCGATCGGATATGATGCTCAAAGGAGTACCATGGCGGCAGACGATTTCCTTGACATAAAGCTGCGCGAGTTGCTCAACACGGTAGTTTTCACGAATGGGCAGAAAGTGAGCAGACTTAGTCAAACGATCCACTATTACCCAAATGCTATCATGTTTGCTTGCTGTCAAAGGTAACTTGGTAATAAAGTCCATCGCTACACATTCCCATTTCCACGTAGGAATTTCAGGTTGTTCGAGCAAACCAGATGGGCGTTGGTGTTCAGCTTTTACTTTAGAACAAGTCAGGCATCTAGCTACGAACACAGCAATATCCTTTTTCATACCGGGCCACCAATAAGTAATGCGCAAATCCTTGTACATCTTATCAGCGCCAGGATGAATAGAATACCGAGATTTATGCGCCTCACTCAGGATATCAACGCGAAGATTCTCATCAAAGGGAATCCAGATGCGATTAAGATAGCAGAGAATTCCACCCAGATTAGGGACAAAATGCGCTTCCGCGCCACACGCTAACTCGGCGCGAAGGTTACCATTACTGATGGATGCGCGCTGCGCGTCACGAATGCGCGATTCAAGGTTGCTTTGGATCGGCGCGAAGTGAAGCTGGGTGCGCGGCAAGATACAGTTAAGCTGGCAGGGTTTTCGGCTGAGCGCATCGGCTACCACATTAGCCTTACCAGGATGATACCGGATCTCACAATCGTAATCGCTGATGAGTTCGTTCCATCGGCGTTGTCTCATGTTAAGTTCCTTCTGATCAAAGATATGCTGAAGACTTTTATGGTCAGTGTAAAGGATACACTTAGTACCATAAAGGTAGTGTCTCCAGATCTTCAAGGCAAAAACAACTGCACCAAGTTCGAGATCGTGAGTTGTATAATTCTTTTCATGAACCTTAAGTTGCCTTGATGCGTAAGCGATAACCTTGCCTCGTTGCATAAGAACACAACCGAGACCTTGGTTGGAGGCATCGCAGTACACGACAAAATCATCATTACCCTCAGGTAGCGCAAGAACAGGAGCTTCACACAACAATCGCTTGAGCGATAGAAAGGCTTCTTCTTGCTTCGAGCCCCAAATATACGGTTTACCTTTGTGCGTTAGAGCTGTTAAAGGCAAAGCGATCTTTGAGAAGTTCGAAATGAAACGCCGGTAATAACCAGCTAAGCCCAGAAAGCAACGGATCTCAGAGGGAGAGGATGGCGTAATCCAGTTCTTGATTGCTTCAATTTTGGATGGGTCGACATGGATACCCATCTTGTTTACAACATGACCAAGAAACTGTACTTCATCAGACCAGAATTCACATTTGGAAAGCTTAGCATAGAGCTGCTCGGTTCGAAGCTTTTGCAACACCAACCGAAGATGTTGCTCATGCTCGGCCTTGGTCTTAGAATACACCAGAACATCATCGATAAACACAATCACGAATTTATCCAAGAAAGGCCTACACACCCGATTCATTAGATCCATGAAAACGGCGGGTGCATTGGTTAAACCGAAGGACATGACCAAGAATTCAAAATGGCCATAACGAGTTCGAAAAGCAGTCTTCGGAACATCTTCATCGCGGATGCGCAACTGGTGATAGCCAGAGCGGAGATCAATCTTGGAGAAACAAGAGGCACCTTGGAGTTGATCAAAGAGGTCGTCAATACGCGGTAAGGGATACCGGTTCTTAATAGTGAGTTTGTTCAACTCGCGGTAATCAATACACATGCGAAACGATCCATCTTTCTTTTTAACGAACAACACCGGAGCACCCCAGGGCGAAGAGCTAGGGCGAATGAATCCTTTAGCAGTCAACTCTTGAAGTTGGCTTGCCAATTCTTGCATCTCAGCGGGCGCAAGACGGTAAGGAGATTTAGCTACGGGGGAAGCACCAGGGACAAGATCAATACAGAACTCGACTTCACGAGCGGGAGGGATACCAGGAAGATCATCAGGAAAAACTTCAGGAAAATCACGCACAACAGGGATATCGCGAAGCTTCTTTTCTTCAGCAGGTTTAACCACATGGGCTAAGAATGCAATACACTTCTTCCGCATGAGTCTTTGGGCTTCGGCGCA
This sequence comes from Bidens hawaiensis, assembly GCF_021521415.1. Lineage (NCBI taxonomy): Eukaryota > Viridiplantae > Streptophyta > Magnoliopsida > Asterales > Asteraceae > Bidens > Bidens hawaiensis. Next base: position 15,807 of record NW_027503034.1, on the reverse strand, counting down.
AGACATAAGCTTAAGACCACTGGAGGGTTTTTCGCCGTAGATGTGAAGATCACCATTCTCTCGAGGTATGCGAATCAATTTCTTGGCGCAAATAACTTCGGCGCGATTATGCGAAAGCCAGTCCATACCAATGATAACATCAAAGCTTCCAAGAGGCATAGGGATGAGGTCGATCAGAAAATCGTTTTCGTTAAGGTTAAGCGTGCAATCTTTAATCACAGAGTTAATTAAAACAGTTTCACCATTAGCCAATTCAACTGAAAAATCTTCTTTTAAGTCGCTGCGCGGTCGCGCAAGCTTCTGCTCGAAGGCGCGAGAGATAAAACTTCGATCGGCGCCAGTATCAAAAAGTACAGAAGCATAAAATCCGTTAAGTAAAAATGTACCATTAACTACGTCATTATTCGCTTGCGCTTGGTGCGCGGTTATGTTAAAAGCTCGTCCGCGTGTCACTTGGTTCGAAATCTGGTTCACCGGATTCGCTTGCGTAATCTGAACTTGTAGTCTCGGGCACGCGTTCCGGAAATGACTGGGATCGCCGCAGTTAAAGCACGTTCTGGGTCGTGGGTTTTGGTAGGTTGGTTGTGGATTCTGCGGGTAGACTGGTGGTGTTGGCGCAATTGGGTTGGCGAGAGGGACTCTACAGTATTCGGCAGAGTGACCAACGCGGCCACATCGGTTACATTGTCGACACGGGGTTTGGGTTGGGTGGTGAAGTCTACAGGTTGGGCAAAAGGGTTGATTTCCTGTGTAAGGTTTCTTAGGTGGCGGGGCAGGGAGTGCGGGATTGGTTAAGGCATAGTTGTGGATTACAGGAGGTGTTGGGTAGGCTGACAGAGGGTTAGGCGCGTAAACTGGAGGTTGATAAATGGGTTGCTGGGCAATGGGCGGGTTGGTAAGCGCATAGGCTTTGCGCCTGCGCTTGAGGTTGTTACGGTTTGAGGGTTCAGGTTTGGTTTCTGTTGGTTCAGGGACAGTCTTGGTGGGTTTGGTCTTCTCAGATCCCCGCAGGAACAGGGTTCCTGCTCTGACATGGTTGTCGCTGAGCACAGCGGCCAACTCGATGGCGTCAGAGAGGGTAACTGGGTTTCTGGCCCATACAGAATCTTGAATTTCCATGGGGAGACCCCCAAGGAATTTCTCTATGGCTCGGCGGGAAGGGGTAACAAGGTGAGGGACAAGCAGGCTTAGTTCATGGAAGCGCGTCGCGTACTCGCGCGCTTCACCGCTGTACTGCTTAAGATTCCAAAATTCCTCCTCCAGGCGCTTAACTTCGTTGGGAGGGCAGAATTCTCGCGTAAGAATTTCCTTGAATTCCTCCCATGTCATGCTAGAAGCAGCCTCTGCGCCACGCGCATGAGCTACTCCATTCCACCATGTAAGCGCTCTGGATTCCAGGACACTGGAAGCATACAGGGTTCGTCTGTCTGAGGGGCATTGGGTGTGGAGGAAAGTGTTTTCTATCTTCTCAAGCCACTGGAGCATCACGGTGGCTCCTTCAAGACCTGTGAACTTTGGAGGGTTACCCGCGTTAAAGGACTTAATGTTATAACTGGAGGTATTATTTTGGCTCAAAGCTTGGGCTATTGCGGCGGCCATTTCCTGGGAACGTTGCTGTCTACGCATGCGCGAGGCTTCTCTTTTCTGAAATCGGCGAGATAGCGGAGGCATTCTATAAAAATTTTAATTTTAGTTAATATCTTGATTTTAGCGCAAAGTTTTAATCTTATAAAGCTTGGTTTCACGGAGTTAGATACTATCAAAAGTTAAAAGTAAAATAAATGACCCTAAATGCAGACTTAATAAGGGTAACAAATTCGAATCAAGAATCGACAATTCATGTATCACCATGACTTTCCGAATTCCCAATTTAAAATATACGAGCAAACGAGTATTGGAGATTGACGATTCATGTATCACCATGACTTTTCAATCTTCAATATAAAACATACAAGAAAATGAGTATTGGAGGTTGACAATTCATGTATCACCATGACTTTTCAAGTCTCCAACCTCAGAACATAATCATAAATGGAAATTGAAAATCAACTATTCATGTATCACCATGACTTTTCGGATTTTCAAACCCAACAAACGAATATGTAAGAAAAATCAATCGAAATTCAACAAAAATCGAAATATCGTGAAATAAAATCATATACTGCGCAAGCGCGAGCATATTCATAAATAACGAGTAATTAACAATAAGCGCGCAAACATGAGATTTCTCTCATGCGCGAGAAGGGACTCTTAGGTATTCTAGGCCGTTACGTCTAACCACCTATCCTAAAGTCAACGAGCTCTGATACCAATCTGTAACACCCCGACCAAAGGCGGATTATACATCGGGGCGCCACATATTGTTTCATTACTCGTGACACTATTGGGTGTCAATATTTAATAAATATATTCATTCACGCATGCGCAACGTATACATAAGATATAAATAAACCAACATAAATCAATATATTATAAATCAAAATATTTGAACAGCAATAACTTGTCTTGATACATTTTAATCTAGGTCCAAAAGTAAAAACGTCCTATGTGTCCACAAGCTCCAAAACAGCTACTGCAAACCTGAACATGTGTTAAAATAAACGTCAAACACTTGCGTGTTGGTGAGAAATCAAGTTTAATACAATACATAGATAACAATAAATCTGCGCGCAACACGTGTATGTCTGGTGTTTAACAAGGGTGCAATCAGATTGTGATCAAGCCTAGATAGATCATAGCTCATAGTTCATAGTTCAATCCGTGCTCCCAATTGAGCACAAAAACGAGAAAACATCTGTGCAAGTGTAAACAAAGAAAACCGTAAACGATAGGTCTCCCGTGTTCATCTAATGGATCCATGAAAACTGCGGAATAGGCCGAACAAAGCGGTTAATGATACACACATACAAATAAACAGCCAAGTAAACGTCCTCAACACATGGGATACTGCGCGACTAAAGTTCATAAACAAGTTTAAGACTCTAAGTTTGTATGAACACATGAACATCCCAAAACATTTAAAAATAAAAAGGGATTAGGTACGAGATTACTCACTTGATAAACGATGCGGTGTAAGATAAAGCAAGAACCAACTTTAAACAAGCACAGGTTAACCTATAATTAAGATTATTGTTTTAATGATTTGTTTTAAGTCTTGATTATAAGTTTGCATAAGTAAATTATTATATATATATATATTACCGGAAAAGCAGGGCAGAACAGGAAGGAAGACGGAGGCAGAGAGGGAGGCGGCAGAGAGAGCAAGGAGGACAGGAGAGATTAAGTGTTTGTGTGTGTAGTGTTAAGAAAATAATGTTATTATTTATAGAGAAACCCTAGGAGACATAAATCCAGAAAAAGGGGAAAAGATTCCAAGACAAACAGAACAAGACAAAACAAAAGATAACAAAAGATATCAAAAGATATGGCAGCTGCAGGGGGCAAGATAAAGCTGTCAGGGAACAGTAAAAAGGCATGGGCGGTTCAGATAAAGGTACTGGTCAAGCATGGCAAAAGCAGATCTCAAAAGATAAGACAACACAAAAGCAAACGGCTAGATTCCACAGAAGAAAACTCAAAAGGGTTCAGCGCGAGAAGGCTAAGGCGCGAAGGCAGACACAGAAGGTCAAGAGAGCGCGAGCGCGAAGGCAGACAGAAACAACCTTAACGCGTCGCGGGAAGAACTACATTTCTAAGCGCGTCGCGGGAAGAGTCACATTTCTTAGCGCGCCGCGGGAGGAACTAGAATTCCTAGCGCGCCGTGGGAAGAACTATAATTCTTCGCGCGTCGAGGGATGAACTACGATTCTTAGCGTGCTGCGAGAAGAACTACAAATCCTTAGCGCGTCGCGGGAAGAACTACCGTTCTTAGCGCGCTGCGAGAAGAATTACAATTCTTAGCGCGCTGCGAGAAGAGTTCGTCTCGCGAATCGCTGAAACAGGTGGTCTTCACGCAGGATTCCTTGTAAGGGGTCTGGCGCGTGGAGCTGCGCAGACAACCTTAGGCGGGAAGGAACAAAGGACAAGCAAAGAGTTAGAAGAAAAAAGAGGGAAACAAGGCTTAAGGGCGGGACGGCGCCCGGAGGGAAAAGAAGGCGGAAAGAGAGGAGGAGAGGGACGGCGGAAAGAAAGAGAGAGAAAGAGGCGGGAAGGAAAAGTATATTATTATTATTAAAAGTAAAATATAAGTACAAATAAATACTAAATCATAAAAGAAAGAGATCGGGTCAGAGAAACGGGTACCTGGGTCGGGCCGGATCAGGGTAGATGTCACACTTGACACTTAAGTAGTTGTTCACACATGTAACGTATCACCAACGTGTTTGTCGAGTTGCACTTATTTCACAAATGGAACACGAAACGCATCTCATGCGTAAGTTGTATGTGTCGAGTCTAGGGACTCACTTGTAGTTTAAATACTTAAAAAAATCTCATTTTTGTTTCTAGAGCACTAGTGAGGATTTTCTGTGACGCACACCTCTCTCGGATTCTTATTGATTTTCTTCGCAAACAGTGAGTTTCACGTCCCTTTTTTACTCTTTTTAAACGCTTTTATTAGGGGGAGATAACTGATGTGTGTCTAACGATGCTCTCACAACTAAGCTTTAAATTTATTAAACGAAAATCCTAACGAATCCACACACAACCGGCAAGTGTACCGATCACTAATAGTATAGACCTAAGGAAGTCCGAGTATCGAACACAAGGACACTTGAAAACGTATATGATACTTAACCCTAACCAAGACTCACCAAATAATATTTAAATGATTTTTAATATAATTAACTACTTAACCTAACTTACTTTAACTAAATTAGTTAACTAAACTTAACTTAATTAAATGAAACTCTTGACGAAACTTGGAAACTTTACTACAGTCGGAGAAAACGTCTACCTAGGTAAGAATCATATTGAAGGTATAATAAGGTAATGGATTGAAGACTCTCACGACACCGGTTCCTAAGGATGACTCAACTAAGGTTCACTCAAAAAAGCTAGATCACCTCTCAGTCTCACTAACAAACTCTAACTTACACTTAGTTGATTTTAAGAACAAACCGAGAAACGAAATGTTAAAGTGTTCTAATGTCGACTCTCCTCTCGGACTCACCGACACACTACCCTAATGGAGACGAATACTACGCAACCAAGGATAGAGGAACAATTTAGTTTAACTTAAACTAGACCAACTAATCGCTCAAAAACCCAAACCCGACAAGAACCGAACCCGCTCTCGCGCGATCCTAATTCTAACAAGCAAAAGCTATGAGACGAGTTTACTTCCTATCACCTCTCGGTCTCTAAGAAGGTGTTCACCCGCTGATTATATTCAATTAAAACACTCACTTAAACCCTACGGTTGATCACCCCGCAAACAAACCCTAAACACTAAGTAAAGAGTCCTAACAAGCAACAATCAATCAAAACTCATTCAATTAATTAAAGCAAGAGGTTTATAAGTGTAATTAACAAATTCACAGCCACTAAACACAACCTAATTCAATTTTAAACCAAACTTTTTATTAACAATTCAAGTCATGATAATCAACAATCCATATTACTCATTAAAACCTAACAATAAACATCTAACCTAGGTAGAACTAACAAGTTTAGTCAATCATAATCAATGAACAGTAGATAAAATAGATATAAATGATAAACATGCTCATGTAAATCTGATTACAAAAGGTTTGAATGCTTAAAAACCAAAAACGAACTCACAAACGTTAAAATAGTCAAAACCGACAACCGAAGGATAAAAGATGTAACCGTAAGCTTGTCCTCCTTGGTTTCTCCTCAAGAGCAGGTGTGGGATGGCTGGAAACTTGAATAAAATCGTTCATAGGGTTTTAGGGTTTATATATATGTTTAAACACCTCCTTCCTAATATAAAATATGTTAAAACAAGCCCACTAGGCCCACTAGAAGACAAAATAGACGTGGTAGCTGATTCTTGAACATTCTTGGCAGCCTTGGGACATGTTGGAATCTACCACATGCTTCTTGAATGGTATGACCTGGTCGCGTAGCTCGAACATGACATTTTCTGACATTTTTCGACTTTCAGCTCGTTTATCTTCGTTTTTGAGTACCGGCTTCTTCCAAGCTCCGTTTTAGCTGATTCTTTTTCCATTTGACTCGTTTTCTCGCTCTCTTCAACATGGAACCTATCACATACACAAACATTTAATTTCATGCAAGAAAAAGTTATATTCGTTAATAGTTTACGCACAAAACGACACAAAATCGGAATAAAACTCTATGTGTTTTACAACACATCAATAACATACTCCAACGCTGTAGATTTTGTTAGTTTTTATATATCACTTGTAAGGCTAAGTGGCAAACAAACCAACCAAAGTCCTTCATAACATCGAACCGGTTAATATTTGGATAATAGCGAGTCACTGTTGAGTAGTACTACTGGGATTGACAAACCCCACCCAACTCTAAACTCAACTGTAGGTCGAGTGGGTGTAATCTTGGCTAACACATTACCATGGTCGTGGTTGACATGGTGGCAAGGCAATTGATAAACAGTCAGTTTCGGTATCGAACACTTAGTAATACATGCTTGATAGGTTAGCTACCTATTGATATATAATTGACTTAACACTATCTGGTAACGCAAAACGCAAAACGTAAACGCAAATGCAAACACTTTATTTATATAAACTTGTGAACTCACCAACCCTGTGTTGACACTTTTAGTATGTTATTCTCAAGTAGCCGAGGCGGGCACGCGGTATAGGAACATGCATTTGCTAAACACCATTGCTTTAGAAACTTCTTTTAATTATTATCTTGATAACTTGGGTTTTTAAGTCGTCCTGTGTGGCGCAAACGTTTTGGTTTACAATTTATGCTTCCGCATTTTATTTAAGACTTAATGTCTTGTTGGTTTGAAAACTTTAAACATGGTGTTTGATTATAACTAATGATTCTGATCCTGTTAGTTCACACCCTTTGACGGTTAAGCTCCGCTGGTGGATTTTGAGGGTGTGACAGTTGAGGTTTTAAACCAGTTCCTGTTTCAAAAGGAAAATATAGAGCACTCGACGACTATCTACGAATATAATGCAACTTACATAAGTTATATACGTGAACGAATGATACATCAAAAGTGACAAACAAAGTGCATATCGCAAAAGTTTTTGCTCGGTGTATGATTTGTTAAAAAATGAAAAAGCAAATTTTCCCGGTGAGCTAAGATGGTCTAACAACGTGTCAAATTTACTTATTGCTTGACTACTTACTTCAAACTTTGTCATTCTAAGTTGAAGCTTCAAGTTAGAAACTTGATTCACAATTTGAACGTTTATATGTTTAATTAATTGAAACACACCGAACACTTTGTTTTTGTATGGGATGTGATCCTCATACACCACCCCCACATGCCTATACGGCTCGTATAGGCCTATACGGCCGTATAGGGTACACATGCCTGACAAGTGGACAAAAAAAACAACTTTTTGCAGCCTATACGACCGTATAGGCCTACACGAGCTGTATAGGCATTAAATGGCTCGTATTGCCTTCTGACAAAACCATAAAAGCTATACGGTCGTATAGGGCTATACGACCGTATAGAAAACATTTGTAGAAACATTCAGGCTGCCTTAATCGCTGCCGGAAAACGACTATACGGGCTTATACGGGCCGTATAGTGCTATACAACCCGTTAACATAAACGAGCCAAATACGACCCGTATAAATCATATATATTGTATATATGGTCATCATTTTTTTAAAAAAAGTGCCTATACGGTCGTATAAGGCTATACGACCGTATAGAAAACATTTGCAGAAACATTCAGGCTGCCTTAATCGCTGCCGAAAAACAACTATACGGGCCTATACGAGCCGTATAGTGCTATACGACCCGTTAACATAAACGAGCCAAATACGACCCGTATAAATCATATATATTGTATGTATGGTCATCATTTTTTTTTAAAAAAAGTGCCTATACGGTCGTATAAGGCTATACGACCGTATATAAAACATTTGCAGAAACATTCAGGCTGCCTTAATCGCTGCCGGAAAACAACTATACGGGCCTATACGAGCCGTATAGTACTATACGACCCGTTAACATAAACGAGCCAAATACGACCCGTATAAATCATATATATTGTATATATGGTCATCATTTTTTTTTTTTAAAAATGTCTATACGGCCGTATAGGCCTATACGACCCGTATAGCCCTATACGAGGCACTATAAACGATGGCCGACAACCTCAGACACAAACTGACTAGATTCAAGTCCTATACGACCGTATAACCCTATACAAGTTATATAAGACAAAAAAATGATGTATAAGAATCCGGGGTGATGTGGAAGAATCCCATGGCTTTTGTATTAATGTTTGGATCATCATTCTCCACATTGCATATTCAATAAATAAATAAATTAAAAAACCAAAAAAAGTTAATCGCCATCATCCCCATAATTAAAAAATAAACACCTCTGGAGCCGTGTGTAATCTACACACTACAATTCTTAACTCTAGATACAAACTAAAAGCGATACCCTCTACAACAACATTCGTTAACTCTCTGCAATTAAAATAGTACTCCATGCATTTTTAATTGTACCATCCCATAAATTTATGAAAGGTGGGGCCCACGACTCCATCAAAAAGATTAGTGGGGTCAGATTGCGTGAACTTACTGTTATTATTATTATAATAATAATAATAATTATTATTATCTATCGATTGAATGCTTTCAAAACAATCGTCATTCATTCTTCCCCCCTTTTCACACAATCACATTCACATCTTCTTCCTTCCATTAAACAATTAAACAATATCAAATGGGCCGATTGTTTCTGGTAGCATTAGAAGGCAAGATTTACAGTTGCAAGTACTGCAAAACACATCTTGCTCTTTGCGACGACATCGTTTCAAAGGTCTATTTTTAATCTTAATCCACCATTTCTGATCGATCCAATTTATCCAATTCATTCAGTTTTGAATGAATTCAAGTGAACCCATATCGTAATTATGAATCGGTAACGGTTTTCACTTTGATCTGACCTGAAAACCTTCACAAAGAGTTGAGATTCACAGGCTAATTTGATCGATTTGTAAATTTGTATTGAAATTGGTTAATTGGATTACTGAATTGGTGGTTAGTGTGATTCTAGGTCGAATTATTTGTATAATTAGGTTATTGATTTGTTCAAATTAGGGGATTTTGCTGATTAGGGTTTACTCTGTTTTTTTTGTTATTATAGTCGTTCCATTGCAGACATGGGAAAGCTTATCTCTTCAGTAAAGTGTAAGTTTTTATTGCTCCTGTGTGTTATTAACTTATTATTGTTGGTTAATTTCGATTTATTTCGAATGCTTTCTTTATAATGTGGTTTCTATATAAAGAGAAAAGATGCAACACAATAATTGTTTAACGTACAAGAATACAAGAATACTTATTTTTCATGAAATCGATCCATGAAATCACATGACAAGATCTCGAAATCGTCAATATATATCCAATTAATCATTGGCTCACCGAAATAAACAGTTTTGGATCGTTAATCGATCAATTTTTTAATTTTCTTCACGAAAACGTTTTTGAGGGGTTTTTGAACTTTTGGCTAAGCGTTTTAGGTTTTTGGTTGAGCGTTTTAGTATTTTTGCCTTTGAGCGTCTTGCGTTCTCGACCCTCTATATAAATATGCAATCGCAAATCATAATTATGTTTCTAATGTTTTACAGAGCAAATGTGACAATTGGAGTTAAGGAAGATAGAATGATGATGACGGGATTACACACAGTAGCCGACATTTTCTGTGTTAAATGTGGGTCGATAGTTGGATGGACATACGTAAGATCATCTATGAAACTTTTAAGTTTAAGATTTAGCCGACCCGTTAAGAAGTTTGAACTTTGATTTGTGACATTTAGGAAACCGCTCACGAAAAGAACCAAAAGTACAAGGAGGGGAAGTCGGTGCTGGAACGGTTTGTGTTTGATTAAATGACGTGTTTATGGACTTTGAACGAGCGGGAAGTTAATATTATTGGTCTTGGATTATGTAGGTTTAAGCTTTCGGGACCGGATGGAAGTAGTTATTGGGTCAGTCATGAAGCACAAATAATTCGAAGCGAACAAGAAGTTTGATGACTTGAAAATTGGAAATTGGAAGTTGTAAATTGTAAATTCTCCCACGCGTTTCATCTTAATGTTATCTGTGTTAAGAAGGTAAGGATCGGTTCGGTTCGGTTAATGTGTTGAATGTGGAATTATGGATTAATTGTTGCTGTCAATGAAATTCAAGCATATTTTATTTATGAATTTGATTATTGCTTCTTATCTTGATCAAGTTTAATGTGTTCTCTAATTTGTCTAGATCAATTATGCTTTAGCTAAAGTACATTATAGTCATTGTGAACGACTTTTAGTTTGTCAGATAGCTTATAAAAAAATGATGGTACTAAACATTGGCGAAACTTGGACGAAAATGTTGAGGGGGCGGAACGAAAATGTGTATACAAATTTTCTTTAACGGAGGGGATCAGACTCAAATTTTCAGACGAAAACGGATAAATTTACACCACTGAGCAAAATTGATGGGGGCCAAAGAAGCTTTGCCAATGGTTTTAGTTAGCATACGCGATGCATGCCTTTTTGTTTAGATAAATAATATAACTTGCAACACCTTTAGATATATAATATAACTAAGCATGCGATATGCATAGTTAAATGTTGTAGCACAGAAGCTGGCTTGATCTGGAACTCCCCAAGTTTCTTTAAGATTCGATACTAACATGATCCAACAATGTTAGATCAAAGATTTATATCAGTGTTACTCTACAACCTTAATCACATATAAATAATTTCAATCATTGACTTCTTCGTGAGGGAATAGTACATATGTAAGCATTATTCCTTGTTTTCACCACGCTGCTTGCCTCGACATCCCTATTGTTATAGTCGTAGCTCATGCTGCCACAAAATATTGTTGTGCATGTTGATAGGTCGTTGTATTGCCACCAACATGTTAGTACAGTAAATTGGTAATACCAAGTGTAGAGGGTGTGGCTTTGTGTGAGCAAGAGAGGTTGGAAAGACTAAGGTAGAAGCTAATGTGGCGCGTCGGGGTTTTCAGGAACACCATTTTCGCCTTTTTTGTATGGAGCGGGATGGAGCAAGACCGAGTTAGCTCCACAAAATTAGGAAAAAAGAACACAACAAATAAAACAAAGAATTGTGAATACCCAAGTACACAATAAATGTGATAAAAATGCGGAAATGTTATTCCCGCTCATTCACTATGATGCCACTTGCATGAAAAAACAGGATCCTTTCATACTCAATTTAACAAAGTTTGGAATTACTCTTATTACAAAAATAAGCTTTTCTGAGATGAGATGTTAATAATTCATATTAATTTTAACGTTGTAAGCATGATTCATCCAAGAAGTGACAATAACATCATCAATTAGAAAATCCACCAATTTAAGGAGACTCCTTTGAGTCAAATTTCAAAACTAAGACCATAAAGATTTCAATTCTTAACCCTCACTTTCATATCTCTCCGTATTAATAACTATTATTATTAGTATTATTGCTGTTATGTTTCTGATATCTACTGTCACCGTTATACACATATTTGAAGAAACACTAAGTGACCCTGGGCAGATTACGGATAATCTGGGGGTTAAGTAATGTTTCCCGACGAGGATGAGGTTCAGCAAAGAAAGTCGTTCTTCAGGTGACCTGCAAAACAGACACCGTAAGCTCGTCACTGAGAAGGGGGGGTCCCTCCTTAGTGTGACCACCCTCCGGCGTGAGAATCAGACTAGATTGCTCTGAATATAAGTGTATATTAAGAGATTGCTAGAGAAGATAATATAATGAGATATCAGATGATGTCCTTACCATTCCAAGGTGTTGGAGTATTTATAGCCAAAGGTAGGTTTCCTAGAAGGTACAGCCGGCTGAATAGTATTCCTGTTCTACCAACAGTGGACTACGCACAGGCCATGCTGGTTGGTGGATAGGCTACGGCCGACAGTGACAAGGTCGGCTGTATACTGTTCCTTTACTGCCGGCTATGCACTGTTCCACCAACTGTAGGCTGCGCACGTCCCATAGTAAGGGTTGGTGAGTAGGCAGCGGCTAATAGTGACAAACAGTACTAGAGGGTGCTCCTCCTCGTACTGTTGTCGGTGAGCTGTCACCCTGTGATTGGTTCATGGGCTGTTCTGGTCAGATCGTCTGTTTTGCCCATACCTTGGTAGGTATAGTACAAGAGATCTTCCAGAAGCATACAGACTGGCTCATTTAGGCGGGAGTATTCCCGCCTTGCTCATTCCTTCATGTGACTACTGAAGTAGCAAGAGTTAGTGCCTTGTGCGTGTAGCCTTGCTGTCAGTGCGGGTAGCCTTCCCTGATGGCTTGTATCCGCAGCTGCGGGAACAAGCGGGGTACTTCACCATTGGGAGGCTTTCCCTGCGGGTACAGCTGGCGTACTGCGCGTAAGGTCTTCTCTGAGCATGGTGGGTCCTGCGGAAGCAGTTGGTCGTTGCGCAGACGTCCCTGTTCAAGGTGAGTCTTGCGGGTCCAACTGGGCTCTGCTGGGACCTACCTCTTCAAGTCCCCCCAGTCCAATGTTCTTCTCATGAATTATTAATAAGTGAGGTGAACTTTTGGACTAGCAAGGGGTTTTGAAAAGGGTTTTTAGTTTTAAGGTTTTACGTGGGGATTCTTCCCGCGGTTTTCCTAATGTCACGCAGAAATTCCCGACTTTTCTGCTTGATCTTTGGGTATGAAGCGGGTAGGTCTGTAACCTCCTCGCAAGTCAGGAGCGTTGAGTCCCACTTGTGTGGATTCTCCATGGGGTTTTGGTAGTTTTCAACATAGTGATCAATTATGTTAAAACCACCAATTCCATCTTGGAGTTTCAAACAATATAGTTCTCGACGTTCCCGTCATGCGGGGATGTTATTCCCGTTTCCGCAAGCATGGCCCAGAAGATCCTTCTTGGTTTGAATTCCCTGCGGAGTGCTAAGTATGTGAAGGGTTTTGCCTTGACACTGTACCCGCACTCGTCTTACGGTTACTTTACTTCCAAGGTATTCCTGGCGTCAATTCCCTGCGGGTGCTAAGTATGTGAAGGGTTTTGCCTTCACTTTACTCGCACCTGTCTTATAGTTACTTGGTTGCCAAGGTAAGGGGTATTTTCCCGCTTTTGAATCTTTTTGAAATTTTGAAATTCGAAGAGTTGGTGAAAGGATAAGAACAGTCCAAACTATTGAAACGTCGTCCGACGGTTTCTTCTGACAGTGTCAGGACGTGCAGGAAGTTATGGCGACGTGACAGTATATGGTCATTCCAGGCGCTTTTTCAGGCGCGTGGGCTCGAATTTTCGGGCGCGTGGCCGCGAAATTACTGGCACGCGTCTTTTCAACAGCTGTTGCCAGCTTGCTTTTTGCCACGTGTCATAGTTTCATTGCACCTGTGATTTCTCTCTCTTCCGCATTAAATTCATCGCATTAATTGCGATTAGTATATAAAGGGGGAGAGGGTCCTTTGTAATCCACACTTTCACTTTTCTCTTCATCTTCAAAACGATTTCCGGCGAATACTCACCTTTTCAGCCGAGCATTCTCTTGAAATCGTTCTCTTTTTCACACCTACAAGATGTCTTCTGTTCATGATCTTGAGGCTACAGCCCAGGAGGCTGGGGTGTACGTCGAACACCCGTCATCCACGTCCGACAAGGATGACAAGAGTACTGCTGGCGAGTGCCAGTGTGCTCTGCCTGTCGATCTATATCAGTACATCGTCAGGAAGTTCATGCTCGAGTCTCTCGAGCCTGAGTTTCCCGAGCCTCATCAGACGGTGTATGATGCCCCCAGAGGCAAGATCGGGGTATATGCTGCATTCTTTGTCTATGGGAATCTTAGGTTCCCATTGACAAAGTTTGTGTACCGTGTCCTGGAGAGGCACGGTGTGCACCTGACCGAGGTGCACCCGATGGCGATCGCGAAGATTCGCCACTTCGAGTGGGTGTGCCGGATTCTGGGCGTTGAGCCCTTCGTCGACCGCCTGATGACCTTCTACTCTTGGAGGTGCATCCAAGGGTGGTATACTCTGATAACCCGGATCAAGGGTTTGAAGATTTGCGCAACCGAGCGCAGTCTTCGATCATGGAAGCGGGAGTTCTTTTTCATCTCCGCTCGCGCCATCCCCCTTGCCATGAAGTTCAAGAATGGGCAAGCACTCCCCAGCCTTCACGCCTCCAACTACCAGGAGGCGGAATGGTTCTCAAAGATATCCCGAGTCCAATCTCCGGTTTACCGCTTTGCGGAGTCTGGGATGGTGATGCTCGGGATGAGCCGGTGTGGAAGGATGCGGATGCGCAAAAGATCCCGATCGTCCTTGAATACGGTTTGAATTCTGTCCCTTACGGTACGGTCTGTCTTCTTTATTTATATATGTTTGTCTTCTAACTGTTTTTCTTTTATTTCAGAGGAGAACGATTTGCAGTCGCTCCTGTATCCGCGGGAGGCCGATAGTCCCGCCCGGATGGGTACTCGTGCTCTAGATGAGAACGAGTTGCCCATCCTTGAACAGACGGCGGATCGGTTCGTGGAGGTCTACCCGCCAGGCCACGAGATCCTGAGCGCCAGGCGGCCAGGTAAGGCGTTATTCAACCCTCGACCCCTCAATGTTGAAACCTCTGCTGGAATTCCTCTAATCTTGTGTTCTGATGAGGAATCCGCAGATGGTCCTTCGTTGGTGCGGAGGAAGAAGGCTTCCGGCGGGAAGGGGGAAGGCGAAGGTGGCCTCTACTGCCGATCCGGTGCCTCGGTCTGATTCAGAGACCGAGAGCGAAGAGGTGGCGGGGAACCCCGGTGGTGATAAGACCACTGCTCCGGAAGCTGCGACGACTGTCACTTCCGGAGAGCCCAGGATGACAACGGTGAGCGGCGTAAAGAGGCCGGCTCCATCGGGTTCATCCCCGCCTGTCCGCACTTTCAGGCTCAAGAAAACCCGTAAGTACAAACTTTATTTTTAACTTCATGTCATTCCATCATTAATACTTATCTTCTTTGTGCAGGCGTGGATGCTACCGCATTCCAGGGTGAAGCGGGGAGGAGTACCTCTGGACCCATGACGGTAGGCTTGGTCAACCTACCTGAGGCGACGACCCAGGCGGCTGCGCCTGCGCCTGCTTCCGCTGGTTCAGTTGCTCACTCCGTTGAGCCAACTGTTCCAGCTGTGACGACATCACCGCCGGCTGTCAGTGCCATATTTACCACCTCTTTCACTGAGCCGGCGGTTACTTTTGCTGCGGACTCCGCAGCGGCGACCGCAGCGGCCTTCATCATGCCTCCTCCGTCATCGGCAACGACGGCCGATCCTTCAGGTATGCATGGGGCTTCTCGCCAACCTCTGCCTCCTTCCCATCTACCTGACCTCTTGGACGGATTTCCCTTGGGTTCAGGTGATGGGTTTGGCGGCTATCGGCCTGTTATTGACCCTACAGGTGCGTAGGGTTCTTTTGGCCTATATTTTTTTATATCATCTTTTCCTAACTGCTTTTTGTTTTTTGCAGTGTCGGATTCCAATGAAGTGTATGTTCCACGATGGAACATCCGCCGAGGAACAACCCTTCGCACACCTGTGGAATGCGTGGAGTGGGCTCGTCACGCAGCTCCTAGTGGTTCGTTGGGGGAAGCCATGGCTAGCTACCAGGAGGGTAGGCTAACCAATGAGCTTCGGGTTCTCCTGGCCCGGATGCAGCCGCGCGTCGAGCTGCTTTGTCGTGAAAACGACAAGTTAAAAG
>NW_027503033.1:0-36191 GCF_021521415.1 Bidens hawaiensis | reverse complement strand
AAACCGACATCAGTGTTAGTTCATAAAGTACAAATGTAAAATCATCAGCGTCGATGTTCTAAGGAGAATCATTTCCATTAGAAGTGGCTCTGGGCCTTTACAAATTTGGAATTGATTTACATGCAAACTGTGTAATTGAGCTCCCTTCCATGTTGTTGGGATGGGAGTGCCATCGAGCCGATATGCACCTGGTTCGGGATCTCGTTCTATACGCAGCATGTAGTCTCCACATTCAAGCTGGAAATTTTATTCGTGTTTTCCCCAGCTGGGGTTCTACACGGATCAGCCTGCTCAGCGTTTCTATGCGCCACGAGGTGCTGCGAGCGTCCATCTCTGACAAATGCTTCGACCATGTCCTTTACGTCTATGCATTCTTCAGTGTTGTGGCCTTTTGTCCTGTGAAAGTCACAGTATTTGCTCCGATCAGCATTGTGACGATGTCGGATTATTGGAGGCTTTGGCCATGGGAGCTCCTCAGTGGCGAATATCTCGGTGACGCTTTTGGTGAGTGGCGTCCATCTGGAGTTCTGGTTTGACTGTACATTATCCCTTCCGCCTAACCGATGTTGCAAGCCGGATGAGGTGTCAAAGTTTACCCTTGACTGCCAAATGCCTAGCTTCCGCTTTTTGTTTAATCGGGCGGTAAGGACGTTGTCTTCTCTTGTTCTCTGGGTGTAGAGGTTTGTGCTCTGTGGGAGATCTCTACCCAGTTGCCTCTCAGTTTCCGCAAAGCGTTTTGCTGCTGTCATGATGGCATCCCATGTGGATGGCATGCCATCTTTACCCGTTAAGGTGCGGATGAGCTCTGGGTCGTTCGTGCCCTGAATAAAAGCAGCGCGAACAAGATCTTCGCTAATGTTACCCAGACTTAGCTTCTTTGAGTTGAAGCGAGTGATGAAGTCTGGCAAAGATTCATCTTCCTCTCGAATGCATTTGAGGATTGTCCATTGCTCCTCAGTATGCTTTCGTTGTTGGCTGAAGTGTTGGCTAAACTTCTGTTGGAAGTCTGCCCAGTCGTAGATGTGGTTGACCTGTAGACGATCGAACCACGCTCTAGCTGGCCCAACAAGCGTCATTTGGAACATGTAACACCACGTAGGTTCCGTCCAATTGCTGACGGTTGCCCCCGCTATGAATCTGTTCAAATGATCATCTGGGTCAGATATACCATCATATGTGCCTATGTTGGACATTTGTTTGGCACTCTTTGGGGCAATTGCTTCCGCAATGTCCCTTGCAAATTTGGACGTTCCCGCATTTGCAACAGTTGGTCTAAATGTTTTGGAGAAGTCACGTGGGCTTCCACCTGTGTTTTTTTGGTTTGAAGGCTTCTCCAAAACGCCTTCTCGGTTGGGAGTCCGTTTCCTTACGCTTCCCTTTTGCCCTATGGCGAGGGTTCGCGTCGGTGTCGGATTCCTCCGAGTCATCGTCCAAGTATTCTTCGAATTCGTCAGCCTGTTGGACGGAACGCAAGCGCTCGTCCAACTCAGCTTGGAATTCCCCTCTGACGTGCCTCCGCCCATGCCTTAACTTCATCGAGTGTTTGGCGGGGGAGTCTTGTTCGTTTCTCTAACTGGGTATCGGTGAATCCCAGTGAGCGATTATTTACTGCACTTGCCCCAGCTTGGGTAACTGGGGTAGTGTTCGTAAAATTTACTTCACTTGCCCCGGCTTGGGTAACCGGGGTAGTGTTTGTAAAGACTGTGTAGCCGGTATTCCCCCCAGTAGCTGGGTTTGTGGTTACCGGAATTTCTTTAACCATCTTTCCAGAAGTTTGAAAAAACTGAAAAGAAATGTTCTAGCTTTTTATGCACGGATGGCGCCAATGAAGAAACACTACCGGACCCCGGGCAGATTACGGATAACCTGGGGGTTAGATAGATGTTTCCCACGAGGGGTTAGACCCGGCAAAGATGGTTCTGATAACCTGCAAAACAGACACCGTGAGCTTGTCACTGAGAAGGGGGGGGGGGGTTCCTCCTTGTGACCACCATCCGCGTGAGAATCAGACTAGATTGCTCTTTAAATATAAATGTATATTAAGAGATTGCTAGAGCAGATATCAGGTATATATGATGATAATATGATAAGATGAGATGATCATACCATTTGGGGTATTTATAGTCGAAGGTAGGTTTCCAAGGAGGTGTGGCCGGCTGAATAGTATTCCTGTTCCACCAACTGTGGCCTACGCACGTGCCCTGCTGGTAGTTGGTGGGTAGGCAGCGGCTGACAGCGACCAGGCCTGCTGTGTACTATTCCTTTTCCACCAACTGCCGGCTATGCACGTGGTATGACAGGAGTTGGTGAGTAGGCAGCGGCTAATAGTGACATACAGTACAAGAGCATTGCTGCTCGCCATACTGTTGTCAATAAGCTGTCGTATCTTTAGTCAGATCTTTTGCCCATACCTCGTCAGGTACAGTACAGAAGATCTTCCCGTATCGTTACGGACTGGCTTAGTTGGGCGGGAGTATTCCCCTCCGCCTTTGTGCGGGATTGTTCCCGGCTTTGCTTATTCCTTCAGGTGACACTGAGTGATTGAGAGCTAAGTGCCTTGTCCGTGTAGCCTTGCTGCGCGGGTGGCCTTCCCTGATGGCTTGTATCCGCAGCTGCGGGAACAGGCAGATTACTTCACCATTGGGAGGCATTTCCTGCGGGAACAGCTTGCGTACTGCGCGTTAAGGACGTCACGTCTCTGAGCATGGTTTGGTCCTGCGGATCCAGTTGGTTTCTGCGCAGACGTTCCTCTTCAAGGTGAGTCTTGCGGGTCCAACTGGGCTCTGCTGGGACCTACCTCTTCACTTATCCTGGTTGTACTTGCATGTGCCCGCCCTCTAATGAGTGATGCATTCCATTAACCCATCACATCTCATGTCTGTAGTAAGCTTTGTTCCTAGCGACGATTCAAGAACTTCTCAGTCGATCATATGCTAGTACTATATTCTAAGCTGTTATGGAGTTATGATGGGATTTTATATGCTTATGGTCCCAAAACACTTCATGTTTAGGAAGATAATACACATTATATAGCCTGACATTTCTTTTGTCTACCGTCAACATGAAATTCATTTAAGGTGTTACAAATTTATATCTTGACAAACTAGTTAACTGGATTGTGTTCGGGTCATGTTATATGAACCAACCAACCCAAGCATGGCGTGTATTGCCACCGTTACTGTTACGGGGATTCATGTGTTAGTTATAGGTAACGTTGTATGCAATGGTGTTTGTATATATGATTTTATCAGCGGTGTGTGAGTATTTATATTAGTTTTGTTTGTTTAAAATTTACTCGGCATGCCCTATTCTAACGTAGATAGATTTTTTTACCAAATCATTAAGAAAATCGATATGGTTTCTAAGTGGTTACTAGAAACAAAACGATTCCATCTAGTATGTTTTAGACCATATGGAAGCATGAACCCATCAATATATTTTATAACTATGTAAACCATGAAGCCATCTTGTAAGTCTAGATCACATATCCATTTGTCTATATCACTCTACAACACCGCACTTTGAATGTCGTATATAAGACTTTGCGGCGTATGATCCCCCCTTCCTTAATAAATTGTTGTCGTGCCCATTTCCAACCGTAATTAGACCAACGACCTTTAATACAACATTCCTTTTGAATATTAAGATTATACAACCTTGGATATCGGCTATACAGAGGAGATGAGCTTAATCATAAATCGTGCCAAAAAGGGTAGATTCACCGATACCAACATTTTTTTCTCAACGAGGAACATGGATTAAACTTTGATTACTAAGATACGTACGAGACACTATAGATTTCTCCTTTCATCCACAACCAGTGTGCCTAAAACTCATTGATGATATTTAAAGTGGGATATTAGTTGTGAACCCAACATCTCTTATGTTCATGGTGATGTGGGATATGCTTAGGATGTTACGATCACCTCTTTATGGACCCATGATGAGGTTTACTCTATTATCCCAATCAGGAATGTGGTTTGCGTGCGGCGTCCCTATGAACACCTTGGGGGACTCGTCATCCTTGTTATGGTTTCCCCACTATCCCCAACGGCATGAAAGTGACTGACACTATTTTTCATTGACTCGTCTTCTGAGGCCCGGTGAACACTCTTGATTACATGTGGGTCATTCTCTCTCATTGGCTTTGTCCTACCAAGGAGAGGCCATTTGTATCATGTGTAACATCCGACCTTTGATACCGTATGTAACATTTGGTCTCTCATACCACAAATAGTCATGTATAGTCTATTTCGTCCATGAGTATCTCACAACTTTGTTTTTTGTTTGAGAAAACAACCTTTGAAACTTTAAAATAATAAGATAAATTATTTCTATTTATATAACAATGTCTTATGAAACTTGCAATACAGTTCATAAAAAATAAAGAAAGTTAGTTTATGCCACGATGTTATATTAAAACTTAAGGAATATATATTTACAGCCAATCAAATAACTTATAATATTCATCTTGTGGAAAGTCCTCAAGTATCAACCAATTAAAATACATATAAAAGAGAATTAAAGTTAATGAGTGGCGCCAAGCCGCCAACGTCATTGTGATAGAGGTATGCAATGTAAAACTTTTATTTAAGTTCATTGACTAGTCTTGGGGTCCTGGTCACATTACCAAGTATTACCAGTTTAGCCTTGAAAATGTGACACTCTAAAAATATAATTATAATCGAACAAAATGATAGACGATTAAACAAAATATACCATAATTGAACTTGATATTGATTTATAATCAAACCATATCGAACTTGATATTGATTTATAATCGAACCATAATTGAACCTATTTGAAGAAACACTAAGTGAACCCACGGGCAGATTATAGATAATCTGGGGGTTAAGTAATGTTTCCCACGAGGATGAGGTCCAGCAGAGAAGGTTGTTCTTCAGGGGGCCTGCAAAACAGACACCGTAAGCTCGTCACTGAGAAGGGGGGGGGGGGTTCCTCCTTGTGACCACCCTCCGGCGTGAGAATCAGACTAGATTGCTCTGAATATAAGTGTATATTAAGAGATTGCTAGATAAGATTGAGATATCAGATCCTGTCCTTACCATTCCAAGGTGTTGGAGTATTTATAGCCGAAGGTAGGTTTCCTAGAAGGTACAGCCGGCTGAATAGTATTCCTGTTCTACCAACAGTGGACTACGCACAGGCCATGCTGGTTGGTGGATAGGCTACGGCCAACAGTAACAAGGTCGGCTGTACACTGTTCCTTTACTGCCGGCTACGCACTGTTCCACCAACTGTAGGCTGCGCACGTCCCATTGTAAGGGTTGGTGAGTAGGCAGCGGCTAATAGTGACAAACAGTACTAGAGGGTGCTCCTCCTCGTACTGTTGTCGGTGAGCTGTCACCCTGTGATTGGTTCACGGGCTGTTCTGGTCAAATCGTCTGTTCTGCCCATACCTTAGTAGGTATAGTACGAAAGATCTTCCAGAAGCATACGGACTGGCTCATTTAGGCGGGAGTGTTCCCGCCTTGCTCATTCCTTCATGTGACTACTGAAGTAGCTAATGCCTTGTGCGTGTAGCCTTGCTGTTAGTGCGGGTAGCCTTCCCTGATGGCTTGTATCCGCAGCTGCGGGAACAGGCGGGGTACTTCACCATTGAGAGGCTTTCCCTGCAGGTACAGCTGGCGTACTGCGCGTAAGGTTCTCTGAGCATGGTGGGTCCTGCTGGAGTAGTTGGTCGTTGCGCAGACGTCCCTGTTCAAGGTGAGTCTTGCTGGTCCAACTGGGCTCTGCTGGGACCTACCTCTTCAAGTCCCCCCAGTCCAATGTTCTTCTCATGAATTATTAATAAGTGAGGTGAACTTTTGGACTTAGCAAGGGGTTTTGAAAAGGGGTTTAGTTTTTAGGTTTTCCGTGGTGATTCTTCCCGCGGTTTTCCTGATGTCACGCAGAAATTCCCGACTTTTCTGCTTGATCTTTGGGTGTGAAGCGGGTAGGTTTGTAACCTCCTCGCACGTCAGGAGCGTTGAGTCCCACTTGTGTGGATTCTCCATGGGGTTTTGGTAGTTTTTAACATATTGATCAATTATGCTAAAACCACCAATCCCATCATGGAGTTTCAAACAATATTGTTCTCGACGTTCCCGTCATGCGGGGATGTTATTTCCGTTTCCGCAAGCATGGTCCAGAAGATCCTTCTTGGTTTCAATTCCCTGCAGAGTGCTAAGTATGTGAAGGGTTTTGCCTTGACACTGTACCCGCACTCGTCTTACGGTTACTTTACTTCCAAGGTATTCCTGGCGTCCATTCCCTGCGGGTGCTCAGTATGTGAAGGGTTTTGCCTTGACACTGTACCCGCACCCGTCTTATGGTTACTTGGTTGCCAAGGTATTCCTGGCGTCAATTCCCTGCGGGTGCTCAGTATGTGAAGGGTTTTGCCTTGACACTGTACCCGCACCCGTCTTATGGTTACTTGGTTGCCAAGGTAAGGGGTATTTTCCCGCTTACTTTTGAATCTTTTTGATTTTTTTTGAAATTCGAAGAGTTGGTGAAAGGATAAGAACAGTCCAAACCTCTGAAACGTCGTGCGACGGTTTCTTCTGACTGTGTCAGGACGTGCAGGAAGTTATGGTGACGTGACAGTACCTGGTCATTCCAGACGCTTTTTCAGGCGCGTGGGCCCGATTTTTCGGGCGCGTAGCCGCGAAATTAATGGTATGCGTCCTTTCAACAGCTGTTGCCAGCTTGCTTTTTGCCACGTGTCATAGTTTCATTGCACCTTCGATTTCTCTCTCCTCCGCATTAAATTCATCGCATTAATTGCGATTAGTATATAAAGGGGGAGAGGGTTCTTTGTAATTCACACTCACTTTTCTCTTCATCTTTAGAACGATTTCCGGTGAATACTCAACTTTTCAGTCGAGCCTTTTCTCGAAATCGTTTTCTTTCATCTACAAGATGTCGTCTCGTGATCTTGAGTCTACAGCCGATGACAAGAGTACTGCTGGCGAGTGCCAGTGTGCTCTGCCTGTCGATCTGTATCAGTACGTCGTCAGGAAGTTCATGCTCGAGTCTCTCGAGCCTGAGTTTCCTGAACCCCATCAGACGGTGTACGATGCCCCAAGAGGCAAGATCGGGGTATATGCTGCATTCTTTGTTTATGAGAATCTTAGGTTCCCATTGACAAAGTTTGTGTTCCGTGTCCTGGAGAGGCACGGTGTGCACCTGACCGAGGTGCACCCGATGGCGATTGCCAAGATCCGGCACTTCGAGTGGGTGTGCCGGATTCTGGGCATTGAGCCCTATGTTGACCGCCTGATGACCTTCTACACTTGGAGGTGCATCCAGGGGTGGTATACATTGATAACCCGGATTAAGGGTTTGAAGATCTGCGCAACCGAGCGCAGTCTTCGCTCGTGGAAGCCGGAGTTCTTCTACATCTCCGCTCGCACCATCCCCCTTGCCATGAAATTCAAGAACGGGCAAGCTCTTCCCAGCCTTCACGCCTCCAACTACCAGGAGGCGGAATGGTTCTCGAAGATATCCCGGGTCCAATCTCCGGTTTACCGGCTTGCGGAGTCCGGGATGGTGATGCTCGGGATGAGCCGGGTGTGGAAGAAAGCGGATGCGCGAAAGATTCCGATCGTCCTCGAATACGGTTCGAACTCTGTTCCTTACGGTATGCCTTGTTTCTTTTTGTTGATTTAGAATCTCTTCTAACTTCTTTCCTGTTTATTTCAGAGGGGAACGACTTGCAGTCGCTCATGCACCCGCGGGAGGCTGATGGTCCCGCTCGGATGGGTACTCGCGCTCTAGACAAGAACGAGTTGCCCATCCTAGAGCAAACGGCGGATCGGTTCGTGGAGGTCTATCCGCTCGGCCACGAGATCCTTAGCGCCAGGCGGCCAGGTAAGGCGCTATTCGACCCTCGACCCCTCAATGTTGAAACCTCTGCTGGAATTCCTCTAATCGTATGTTCTGATGAGGAATCCGCAGATGGTCCTCCGTTGGTGCGGAAGAAGAAGGCCGCTGGCGGGAAGGGGAAGGAGAAGGTGGCCTCCACTGCCGATCCGGCGCCTCGGTCTGATTCGGAGACCGAGAGCGATGAGGTGGCGGGGAATCCCGGTGGTGATAAGACCACCGCTCCGGAGGCTGCGACTGTCACCTCCGGAGAGCCCAAGAAGACGATGGTGAGCGGCGCAAAGAGGCCGGCTCCATCGGGTTCGTCCCCGCCTCTCCGTACCTTTAGGCTCAAGAAAACCCGTAAGTACAAACTTCCTTTATCTTTAACTTCATAGCTTAATATCATTAACACTTATCTTCTTTACGCAGGCGTGGATGTTGACGCATTCCAGGGTGGAGCGCAGAGGAGTACATCTCCGCCAATGACGGTAGGCTTGGTCAGCCTACCTGAGGCGACGACCCAGGCGCCTGCGCCTGCTTCCGCTGGTTCAGTTGCTCACTCCTATGAGCCGACTGTTCCAGCTGTGATGACGTCACCGCCGGCTGTGAGTGCTATTTTTACAGCATCTTTCACCGAGCCGGCGGTTACTATTGCTGCGGATTCCGCAGCGGCGACCGCGGCGGCCGCTACCATGCCTCCTCCGTCATCGGCAACGACGGCCGATCCTTCAGGTATGCATGGGGCGTATCGCCAAACTCTGCCACCTTCCCATCTGCCTGACCTTTTGGATGGATTTCCCTTGGGTTCAGGTGATGGGTTCGGCGGCTATCGGCCTGTTATTGACCCTACAGGTGCGTAGGGTTCTTTTGGCCTATTTTAAATTTTTCAATCATCTTTTCCTAACTGCTCTTTTTTTTTTTGCAGTGTCGGATTCCAATGAAGTGTATGTTCCACGATGGAACATTCACCGAGGAACAACCCTTCGCACCCCTGTGGAGTGCGTGGAGTGGGCTCGTCACGCTGCTCCTAGTGGTGCGTTGGGGGAAGCCATGGCTAGCTACCAGGAGGGTAGGCTAAGCAATGAGCTTCGGGTTCTCCTGGCCCGGATGCAGCCGCGCGTCGAGCTGCTTTGTCGTGAAAACGACAAGTTAAAAGCAGCTCGCCTTCAGGAAGTAGCTCAGGCGCGGGCTGTTCGGGAGGAGAATAGGAGGCTCTCCGCCGCGGCGGCGGAGAAGGAGAAGGCGTTCAAGGCCCTTGAAGTTGAGGTTCAGGCCCGTCTCGAGGCTCGCTCCAAGGCTGCCCAATCTGTTAATGAACAGCTTCGGCTGGCTAAGGAGACTGCTAGGAACGCAACTGAAAGGGCCACCAAGGCTGAAGCTGTTGCTGAGCCTCTACGCCTGGAGAATGAAGAGCTTAAAGCCAAATTAGAGGCTCTCCAGCAGGCTCATGATGCCTTGGCGATGGAGGACGCTAAGAAGCTTCAAGAAATCCTGGACCAGAGTGGGGTGCTTGACCATACCGAGCGTAAGCTAAAGGGCGTCGAAGAGGCTGCGGCTAAAGATGTGTTGCTTGCCAACCTCAACAAGAGTGAAGCCGAACGCGCCCGTAACGAAGCTCAAGCTGCCCTCCAAGAAGCTCTGGTTGCCAAGGAATGGCTTCTTCGAGAAGCGTTGTCTCAGGTATGTTTAGCTTCATGTCTTCACGCTTTTCTTTGTAAATAGAAAAGGTTCTGATACTTGTATTTTTTCTTTGTAGGTTGTGCATCGGGTCTTCTCAGAGACGTCTTATGACGATGCTATGAGCGCAGCCCTCAACGCTTCTCATGAGGATGGGGAAAAGGCCGGCTTCCTGCTTGGTCTAGGGTTCGTTGAGAAAGGCATCCCGCCTTCCAACTTCCCTTTGTATGATGTGGATACTGAAGCTATTTACGACCAAGCAGTGAACCAGTATGCCGCCTTCCCGCATCCGGTGGTGGAGAAGGTGAACGAAGTCGATGTTGCTGATGATGGGCTAGCTGTTCTTAAAGCCTTCCTTGAACCACCACGCTCTACTGATGGAGCGGGTCCAAGTGGAAGTGGTCCTGAAGCTTGATTCTGAAGATCCCTTTCCACCATTAGCGTAGATTTTTGCTTTTGTATAGCTATCTTTGTAATATTTGAATTTGATGGAATAAAGATTGTGTTAATTCTTTGCCTTGTTCATTTTACGCTTGTTTTGATCTAACTTAGTAATTTCTTTAGTACTTAGATAAGTTAACTTTTTAACGTGGCAAATTATAAGTTTGTTTCGCTTCCTCTTTCATGATTGTGCGGGTATGACCGTCACTTACACTTAGTAGGATGGCTTAACTTTACTTATATCCGACCTGCGTGGAAGTTTTCCTCATCTTTTCCTTTGAAATTTTCTAAGTGTTCAGAATAAGTTAACCTTTGAACGTGGTAGATGATAGGTTGAAGTTTTGCTTCCTTGTTCGTGATTGTGCGGTTAAGACCGTCACTTGCACTTACAAGGATGGCTAAACTTTACTTACGTCTGACCTGCGTGTAGGTTTTCCTTAAAACTTGAAATTTTTACCGTGTGTTTATGCGGGTTTTGCCGCCTTCCACACGTAACGACTTCTTCCCCTATTTATGCGGTGAATACCGGCACAATAGTGTGGGAAGTTCATAAGTATAAAGGTAAGGCTATTAACACATAGAAAGGAGAATCATTTCCATTAGAAGTGGCTCTAGGCCTTTTCTTTACAAGTTTGGAATTGATCTACATATAACATTTGCGTAATTGAGCTCCATTCCATGTTCTTGGGATGGGAGTGCCATCGAGCCATTCGAGCATGTATGCGCCCTTTCCCAGGACTTCTTTGATAATGTATGGCCCTTCCCAGACCGGGGCCAGCTTTCCTGGGCGTTCTTGGTTCGAAGCCTCGTTGTTACGCAGTATGTAGTCTCCTACTTTGAAGTTGCAGAGTTTTACCAGCGTGTTGTAGTACTTTTGCATTTGTCGCTTGTAGTTCTCTTCACGCACTGCGGCTAAGTCTATGCGTTCCTCGGTTAGCATAGGGTCCAACCGTCTTTCCGCATCATTGTCTTCTGGCTGAATCAAGACCCTTGGTGAGGGTAAACCAATTTCGACTGGGACCATGGCTTCCGTGCCATAAGTGAGGCTGAACGGGGTTTCTCCCGTACTGGCCTTCTTCAGCGTTCTGTTTGCCCAAAGGACGTGCGGAAGCTCGTCCACCCAGCCGGATCTGTGTTCCATAAGTCTTTTCTTGATGCCTTCGACGATGCTCTTATTTGCTCTTTCCACCTCACCATTACCTTGCGGGTGTGCCACTGAGGTAAAGGTGTGGGTGATTTAAAGTTCTTTCAGCCACTGTTGTAGCTTCTTGTCAGCAAAGTTGGTGCCGTTATCACTCACCAAATTCTGTGGAAGTCCAAAACGACAAATAATAAATTCCCAAATAAATTTTTTGATATGTTTTGCGGTTGTTTGGGCTAAGGGTTTTGCTTCTATCCACTTGGTGAAGTAGTCGATGGCTACCACTAGGAACTGAACATTTCCTGCTGCTGTAGGAAATGGGCCTGTCACATCGATGGCCCACTTCTGAAATGGCCATGAAGAAGTGACTGGAACAAGTTCATTCTTCGGGCGGTGCGTGTTGGGTGCGTAAAGCTGGCAAGACCTGCATTTTCTGATGTATGCCAGCGCATCCGTATGCATCCCCGGCCAAAAGTATCCCGCGTTGTTTAGCTTAGCTACAACAGCGCGGGGACCTGCGTGTACTCCACAGATGCCTTCGTGTACTTCCCTAAGGAGGTAGTCAGCATCTTGGTTGTCCACGCATCTTAAGAGTGAGCCAAGAAAGTTACGTCTGTAAAGGATGTCATCGATGAGTTGATAATTCAGTGCTTTACAGCGTAGTTTTCTTGCCTGTGTTTTTGACTCTGGTAGTGTACCTGCCGCAAGGTATTTTATTATTGGTGTCATCCACGTTTCCGTGCCGGTTTGGATGACACAAATTTCCTTGTGCGGGACCGAAGGTGCCTCGAGGAGTTCAATGCGGATATCCTTTCCTAAGTGGGTGAAGGCTAATGATGCAAGCTTGCTTAACGCATCCGCAGATTTGTTTTCACTTCGCTTGACGTGTATGACTTTGCAGTCGTTGAAATCGCGCATAAGGGATTTTGCTTGTGCGAGGTACAGGGCCATTGTGTCGTTCACGGCCGTGTACGTCCCGTTGATTTGATTGGCTACTAACATGGAATCCACGTGGGCTTCCAAGTTTTTCACTCCCATCTTACGCGCAATTCTCAGCCCAGCCAAGAATGCCTCATACTCGGCTTCGTTATTCGTACTTGGAAAATCCAGTCGAATAGCGTAAGTGTATTCTTGGCCTGCTGGGTTGGTTAGTTTCAGCCCTGCGCCTGAACCCTCGTTACTGGCTGCTCCATCAGTGTAGAGTCGCCAAACATCATTGATGTCTTGTGCTGGAGAGGGTTGAGCCTCTTCCTGGCACTCTTTTTCCCGCGATGCAGGCACTTCTGCAATAAAGTCGGCCAGAACCTGGCCTTTTATGGCTGGTCTTGGCTTATACTTTATCGCGTATTCCCCCAACTCAATTGCCCATTTGGCTAGGCGTCCCGATAACTAGGGTTTGCCTAGGACGTTTGCAAGTTTGAAGTTGGAGAGAATGGTGATTGGGTGACCCTGGAAATATCGTCTTAACCTGCGTGAAGCGTGTATAAGTGCTAAGACTAATTTTTCGAGGGTAGAGTACCGGGTTTCAACGTCTGTTAGGATACGGCTGACATAATAGATTGGCATCTGGATGCCTTTTCGCTCTACTAGCAGGACTGCCCCGGTTGCTCTATCTGTTGCGGAAAGGTATAGGATTAACTCCTCTCCCGCTTTTGGTGCTGTGAGCGTTGGGAGTTCGATCAAGCGTGACCGAATCTCCTGAAAAGCTGCTTCCGCTTCTGGTGTCCAGCGGAAGTGCGTTTTCTTTAAACAGTTTCTCAACGTTGACACGAAGGGAAACGACTTATCCGCGTGGTTTGCCAAAAAGCGATTAAGTGCCACTAGTCGTCCATTCAGTGTCTGAGCCTGTTTGATGGTAGTAGGTGATTCCATTTTGATAATGGCTTCGACCTTTTCAGGGTTCGCTCTGAAGCCATCTTTAGTGACGATGACCCCCAAGAACTTCCCTTCTTCCATTCCAAAGGCACACTTGCTCGGGTTGAGCTTCATGTTTATCTTCCTGAGCGTGTTGAAAGTCTCTTCGATGTCTTTCAACATCGCTTCTGGGTCAGGGCTTTTGATGACCAAATCATCCATGTAGACTTCCAAGTTCCTCCCAATTTGGGCATGAAACTGGTTGTCCATCAGGCGTTGGTATGTGGACCCGGCATTCTTAAGTCCGAATGGCATCATTTGGTAACAAAATGTGCCATCGGACGTCCGAAAAGCGGTTTTGTCCTGATCATCAACGGCCATGTGGATTTGATGGTACCCCTTATACGCGTCCAGGAAGCATTTAAGGCGGAACGGTGCCAACGAGTCCACCTTAAGATCAATTTCGGGTAACGGATAACAATCTTTGGGGCATGCTTTGTTCAAGTCTTTGAAATCTATGCACATGCGCCATTGTTTGTTATTCTTCGGTACCATGACGGGATTTGCAACCCAAGTTTGATATCTACTAACGCGTACGATGCCTGCGTCAAGGAGTTCCTTGACTTGGGTTCTACACGCGTTAGTTTGTTCTGGCCCCATTACTCTGCGCTTTTGTACGATCGGCGTAACAGCCGGATCGCATTTGAGCTTATGCTCTGCCTTACTTCGGGGTACACCAGTCATGTCAGCTGGTGTCCACGCGAAGATGTCAGCGTTTTTTTGTAATAAGCGCTTGAGTAAGGTGCGTGTGGGATCAACAATTGTTGGGCCAATGGAGACGGCCTGGTCAGGGTACTTGCCGTTGAAGGCCCATCTTTCTGGTTCGGTGATGGTTGGTTTAGCCATCTTTGGTTTGGGTTTAGATGAGACAGATGCGATGCATACCTGGGGAATGCCGGTGATCATCGCTACACCCTCAGCTGTTGGCCATCCCATCATGCCGTGGACTGAGGATACCACGGCGTTGAATCTTGCCATCCCGTCTCTCCCGAAGAGAATGTCGTATGTGTGGTGTGGCTTCCTCATCACGACAAAGTCCACATCTTCTGTGCGGGAGTGTTTCCCATCCGTAAGAGTGACGGGGAAAGATAGGATACCCAGGGGGTGTTTGTGCTGCCATCAAACCCTTCCATCGAGGCGCAGATCGTTTCCAGGCGTTCCTTGTCTTCGTCATCTAGCTTGTCGAAGAACTGCCTGTACATCACCGTTGACGAGGCGCCGTTGTCAGCAAGAGTGCGAGAAGTGATGTAGTGCCCCAGCTGGCTTTTGATGACGATAGGGCCTTCTTTGCTGGGTCCTCCTGGCACTCGCGGGAAGCGCACCTCAGCTTCCTTCCACGCACATGGTTCTGGCGTTCGCCTTTTTCTTCCTCTGATCTTACCATGAACCATGTTGATGCTGATGTCCACGGGCTTTCGTCCGTTGCCTCGGTACCGGTTGTCGTTCCTTCCTCCCTTCTTGATTGATGCCACCAGGTGTGCCAGTCTTCCATCCTTGACGAATGCTTCAACAATATCCTTCAAGGATGTACACTCTTCCGTACCATGACCTTTTGTCCCGTGGAAGTCACAGGATTTGCTCTGATCCGCATTAGGTCGCTGCCGGATCATTGGAGCTTTTGGCCACGGTAGCTTTTCAGTGGCAAATATCTCCGTGACGCTTTTGGTGAGTGGCGTCCACCGGTGCTTTTGGCTTGAAGGGTGTGTGTGATTTCTTCCGCCAACAAGAGGGTGAGAGCTGGATGAGGTGTCAAAGTTTACCCTTGACTGCCAGATACCTAGCTTCCTCTTTTTGTTCTGCCGGGCGATCCGAACATTGTTCTCTCTTGTCCTCTGCGTGTAGAGGTGTGTACTCTGGGGAAGATCCCTTCCCAGTTGTTTCTCCGTCTCGGCAAAGCGCTTGGCCGCCGTCATGATGGCATCCCATGTCGATGGCATGCCATCCTTACCCGTCAATGTGCGGATAAGCTCTGGGTATTCGGCGCCTTGGATGAAAGCGGCGCGAACAAGATCTTCACTTATGTTGCCGAGACTTAGCTTTTTGGAGTTGAAGCGGGTGATGAAGTCTAGTAAAGATTCATCCTCCTCTCTGACGCAGTTGAGGATCGTCCACTGTTCTTCAGTATATTTCCTCTGCTGGCTGAAGTGCTGGCTGAACTTGTTCTGAAAGTCCGCCCAATCATATATGTGGTGGACCGGTAAACGATCGAACCATGCCCTGGCCGCTCCAACCAGAGTCATCTGGAACATATAACACCACGTGGGTTCCGTCCAGTTACTGACGGTTGCCCCCGCAATGAATCTGTTCAAGTGGTCGTCTGGGTCGGATAGACCATCATAAGTGCCAATGTTGGACATTTGTTTGGCACTTCTCGGGGCGATTGCTTCCGCAATGTCCCTTGCGAACTTTGACTTTCCTGCATTTGTAGCAGTTGGTCTAAAGGTTTTGGAGAAGTCACGCGGGTTTCTCTCCGCATTCGTTGGTTTAAAAGCTTCCCCAAAATTCCTTTTCGGTTGGAAGTCCGTTTCCTTACGCTTCCCTTTCGCCTTATGGCGAGGGTTTGCGTCGGTATCGGATTCTTCCCTCTCGTCATCTGAGTACTCGCACTCACTGTTCATATTGAGATGTTGGCGAGTACTGCCGAATTCGTCAGCCTGTTGAACTGAACGCAAGCGTTCATCCAATTCAGCTTGGAACTCTCTATGACGTGCTTCGGCCCACGCCTTCACTTGATCTAGTGTTTGGCGAGGGACCCTCGTTCGTTTTTCCAACTGGGCATCAGTGAACCCCAGTGGAATATTTACTGCACTTGCCCCGGCTTGGGTAGTCGGGGTAGTGTTCGTAAGATTTGTATAACCGCCGGTGTTCCCCCCAGTTGCTGGGGTTGTGGTTACCGGGGTTTCTTGGTCGATTACTGGCCTTGGGACCGGAGTAACGTTAACCATTTCTTCAGAAATTTTGAAAAAACTAATAATTAGTTCTAGCTTTTATGCACGGATGGCGCCAATGAAGAAACACTAAGTGAACCCACGGGCAGATTATAGATAATCTGGGGGTTAAGTAATGTTTCCCACGAGGATGAGGTCCAGCAGAGAAGGTTGTTCTTCAGGGGACCTGCAAAACAGACACCGTAAGCTCGTCACTGAGAAGGGGGGGGGGTTCCTCCTTGTGACCACCCTCCGGCGTGAGAATCAGACTAGATTGCTCTGAATATAAGTGTATATTAAGAGATTGCTAGATAAGATTGAGATATCAGATCCTGTCCTTACCATTCCAAGGTGTTGGAGTATTTATAGCCGAAGGTAGGTTTCCTAGAAGGTACAGCCGGCTGAATAGTATTCCTGTTCTACCAACAGTGGACTACGCACAGGCCATGCTGGTTTGTGGATAGGCTACGGCCAACAGTAACAAGGTCGGCTGTACACTGTTCCTTTACTGCCGGCTACGCACTGTTCCACCAACTGTAGGCTGCGCACGTCCCATTGTAAGGGTTGGTGAGTAGGCAGCGGCTAATAGTGACAAACAGTACTAGAGGGTGCTCCTCCTCGTACTGTTGTCGGTGAGCTGTCACCCTGTGATTGGTTCACGGGCTGTTCTGGTCAAATCGTCTGTTCTGCCCATACCTTAGTAGGTATAGTACGAAAGATCTTCCAGAGGCATACGAACTGGCTCATTTAGGCGGGAGTGTTCCCGCCTTGCTCATTCCTTCATGTGACTACTGAAGTAGCTAA
Organism: Bidens hawaiensis; assembly: GCF_021521415.1. NCBI lineage: Eukaryota > Viridiplantae > Streptophyta > Magnoliopsida > Asterales > Asteraceae > Bidens > Bidens hawaiensis. The sequence goes on along the minus strand of NW_027503033.1, from coordinate 19,421 downwards.
TGCCTTGTGCGTGTAGCCTTGCTGTTAGTGCGGGTAGCCTTCCCTGATGGCTTGTATCCGCAGCTGCGGGAACAGGCGGGGTACTTCACCATTAGGAGGCTTTCCCTGCAGGTACAGCTGGCGTACTGCGCGTAAGGTTCTCTGAGCATGGTAGGTCCTGCTGGAGTAGTTGGTCGTTGCGCAGACGTCCCTGTTCAAGGTGAGTCTTGCGGGTCCAACTGGGCTCTGCTGGGACCTACCTCTTCACTATTGATCGAGAATCATAATCATAAATCACTTAAACCATACAAATAGATTAACTAATTAAGATTGTGTTTAGTCATAAATCAAAAACATAAATAACAAAAAGTTGATCTATAACAAGTAGAACGGGAACAGCCGATCTGTGCCAGATTCTAATAACCTTAGCTGCTAAGGCTTAACCTATTACATCTAAATATATTTGGTTGATATTAAAACTAAAAGTTTTTTCGAGTTGACCCGAATCCCATAAATCATGTCCAAGAAACAACCCAAATTATTTTGGTTCGTATTCATGTTACTCTATACTCAAGTCAAGTTTTAGTTAAAAGTGACAACCTTACTCATATGTAACATCTTTCTTAAGGTCACTTGTATTTATATCGAAATTATTTATATGTGGCTTTATTTATAGAAAAATACGTTCAATGTATAAAAACAATAATTCAATTGTAACATAATCTACTAAGTAGACAGTGATCCATTGACAAAGACAAAGCCTTTAAACACTTAAGTTTGGGTGAATGAGATCTTGGGTTCAATTCCCACAAATATAGAAATTAAAACAAAATTTTCTGTTAATAAAATATTGTAACACAATCATGGTATATTTATCATACATAATACATTTTCTTCTGAAAGATTTTATACAAACAAATAGAGTAGATAATTTGTTTATAAGAAGAAATATATGGAAGGAAACAACTTTCAAAAGTTGGATGGTACAAACAATAGTAAAAGGACGAAAACCTACCGAATACAACCATTTGAAAGAAACACAACGAACAAGACGAGCATGCATAAATGACCTGAATGATACCTTTGAGTTAGCTTTATAGTTAAAGACAAAGACGAACAGCTAAACATATTGCCGTAAAGTCCTTCTAGTTGACTAAGTCGCACTCGATACTTCTCTACAAGTAGGGTGTTTATCAGGCCAGTTTTGGGTTATTCGTAATTGCGATAAAATGTAAATTATATGCTTGAATCAAATTTCAGGGAAAAATAAAATAAATAACAAGGTATGTGTGTCATAAATAAATAAAAATTATATATATAAACCAAGTATGAGGAAACATTGAAGGTAATTATAGTACTTAAGGGGAGAGTAATTAATTAATTAATGATTATTGAGATTAAAAGTTTACATTAATAAAAGAACAAACAACATGTTGGATGGTGAAGTCTCTTTCCCTTTGGATGGTAACATCCTAAATATCTACCTACGACAACGAGTCATACAATAACAATACTTCCCTTGCACATTACAAAATGTTTACTTAGACACAAATGTTGATTTCACTTTCAAAGTGAAAGTGACTTTACCATTGGTGTTTATGCATCTTCTTTATATTTCAAATAAAGAATCATTTTATATATAGTAGCGTTCACATTAAAATAGAAGTCAAACAACCGACTAGTTGCACTGCTAGTTCTTTTGAATAGTAAAACTAAGTTGTCCAAAAATATTAATGAATAGTAAATAGCCCCACAACCCCAGACGAAAAAAGTGTATAAGCACGTTTTGGTTGTTAAGACATGTTTTCTTATGTTTGGTCACTTTGCATTAAGCAACTTTTAACGAGTCTGACAACAGTGAAAAATTACTTCCCAAACTCACAAGAGGGGAAACTTGTATAATCTCATTCGATAGACCAATTGGACTAGAACCACGCACAATTGACTTGGTTTGCTAAGTTTGGCCAAGTAGTGGCGGTTGAATCGGTCCTCATTCTTTAAGTTTTTTTCCTCTTGAAAAAAACTTTTAGCATATGCTTGGTATTGTGTAATTGAATAGACGAGGTAATGAAATGAATCATTACTATTCTATTGTTGTGTTTGGTTAACCTACGTGAATGAAATGAATAATTACTTTATATTGTTCGACAGACACAAAAAGATGCGTGAATGGCATACAAATAACAAAAATACATCTATCTCAAAATATATAAAGTTCATCAAAATAAAAAAATTACAATGGTGGTGGTGACTGTAGTAGTGGTGGTCATGCAGTGATAGTGGTGGTGGTGGCTTCGATGGTGGTGGCGAGGATGAAGGTGGTGGTGGTGGCCATGGTGATGGTAGTGGCGGCAATGATGATGGCGATGGCGATGGTGACGGTGTGGTTGTAGTGGTGGGGGCAAGTGATGGTGAGTGCCAGGTGGTTGTGCAGGTGGTCAAGTGGTGGTGCAGACAAAGTAAGGTTAAAGTAGTAACTTATTCAAATTTTTTGTCGAAATACTTACCAAAGATGGTTCACCACATTTGATGAAAATTTTGGGTTGAGCCCTAGGTTTGATTTTGAAAGATAAAAAACCAAACCAGTCGGGTTGGGTGGGTCGGTTGAGCTAGTCGAATTACTGGTTTAACGGATTGGTTTTAAAATAATAAAAATGGTTCATCATTGTAATATATACAAAACAACATATTCCAAATAAGAAGAAAAAAAAGTGAATAATAAAGATTAAAGGCCCGCAAACCAAACCGTTTGAATCTTACACCGGCAAACTACCCAACTTGCTTCAGTTTGAACGATTCAATCAATTTTAACGCTTTACGAACACCCTAATAACTTGTTAAGAATAAACAATTTTAACATAGTTTGTCATCACAACATGATTCAAAATTACAAATGCATAGTTAACTAAAATAAACAATATTCAATAATACTCATCTTATTCATCTATCTAAACTAGCTTTGACTTGTCTTAAAAACATGACCGGGCCGGGCCTTAAAACCGGCCCTAAAAGGTGAATAAGATAAAACTTTTCATTCTGAGTCTAGCTCTAAATTTTATGGATACTATTTAGTCATATGTAGGTATCTTGAGCCCACAAAGTGTACATGACTGACCCGATGTGACAATGTGATCCACAAAGTGCACTTAATAATACTTAGATGGCGACCCACAAGGCTTCCTTAACCAACCAAATTAGTAAGCCATGGCTGTTATGTCATATTGTCAATATAACAACTTGACTTGTAAACAACTTTATAACTTTAGATGCTTTATTAGTCTAATGACGACAGAGACGTTGTATAATCCAAATAAACAAGACCTTCGACTTAGTCAACTAAAGTTATTCACTTTTATCAATCGGACTGAATTATTAAGAACAAAAAGTTATGCTAACTTTATTTGGAATGATATTAGTGGCATGCACTATTGCATCTCTTTTCTTCAAGAGGTGACATAATGAGGGGACCAGCAAGGTTGAGTAATGGGTCAAAACGGGTTAGGCTGATCCAAAACTCTTTTTGTCTAGACATACTTTATAAGAGTGAATAATGTAAATAGTTCATTTGGTTTGGACTAGTTAGGGTTGTTCATGAGCCGAGCTGAACCGAATCGAGTGGAGGCTTGCTCGTTGCTTGGCTTGTATACAAACAAACTGACCGAACAACTGAAATTCGAACCAAGCGAAAATCGAAACGAGCCAAACCCGACTCGAGCATTTTTTGATTGAACATCGATTGATTTTCAAGCATTATTTTATTTCTTTTTCAATTTAAAATTTTCCATAAGAAATAAAGTTTAAGGATGTAAATAATATATTTTGTAAACAAATTACTAGTTTTTAGACAAACATGTAATATGTTGGGTAAATTTTTATGAGAAAGAAGTTTGAAGTGAGATATAATAAACATTTAAACAAACTTCTAGTATTTTGAAAACTTGAAGCTAACAAATTAAACTATAAAATTGACGGAATAGGAAAAACTTAAAAGGGTTAAAAAAGTGTATACTAATATTTATGTGTTTTGTCTATATCTTTATATATATGCGCCTATATAATTATATATAAAATAAAATAATAATATTCGAACCAAACCAAACCGAGCAGACCTTTGCTCGTTGCTTGGCTCATTTGCAAACCGAACCAAGCAGAGCGGTTCGTTTACAATCGAGCGAAAAAATGAGTGAGCGTTTTTCGAGCAATTACTAAGCGAGAGTGCGAATTCGAACGGCGAGCGGTTTGGACAACCCTACATGGGCGTAGAGGGTTTTTTTGGATTCTTACATCAATGCAACGGAAAAATGCAACCTTTTTAATTTTGATTCGCATGGTCGCACCTTTAGATCTAAATTAAAAAGGTTGCGTTTTTATTTTGTATTGATGTAATAACCCAAAAAACCCTCTAGGCCGATGAAATACTTAACTTCAGTTAACAATTCCAAATGAGATGATTTTCTGACAAGTTTCTTTGAACCCCTAAACTGAACCATCATTCACTAACCCCCTACGGTCCCAACTGGGGAAGAACAAATATCACAACATCATTATCATCATCTTCGTCAAGATCCATAAAAGTAATAAATTCATTAATCAAGATTTTTAACTCGATCAATAAATATGTTCCAACCATAAATTTGACAAAGATGTCATTAAGATTTTCCATCTTTTTTATATTCCTAGACCAGTTGGAAACTTGGAACAGAAGGGGGCTGACAATTGATTATTCAGTTCGTGGCTTGAACATAAACGCGCCATATGATCGTATCCTATCATTTCATGTTCGGTCATGTTCATTGAAGCCAAGGATCTCAAGCTCCTCTTATGGACTGAGAATGATGGGTTTTCTTTTTATATATTTGTATTACTTTTCAGTAATTACATAAAGGAGCATAAATAGCCATTTCAACCCAACTTATATGACATAACTTAATATTGGACCACAAACGTGTGACTAGAGCCAAAACACAATGGCGACTTGTATAACTAATTCTTTTATAAATAAGTGTATCCAATCTGATTTCGAAAACCATATTATTTCGATAATAATAAAACTGATGAATATAATGATTTAAGACGCTTTAGGGGAAACAAAAAAACATTTTTCTTTTATAAATAAGGTTTTTATTCATCAAAACAGTGTTGTAAAAATCGATAATAGTCGTTGAATAATCGTTAATCGGTGGGTAACCGTTCGGTTTCAGCTAATACGACCCAGTAACCGGTAGGCGGTCAAAGCCAGTCAAGATCCGTCAAAACATGTCAAAATTTTTGAAGTATTTAAAAAATTATAATTATTAATCCAATCCGATTAATAAGTTTGAAAAAACAATATTTAAAATTTTGAAAAATTACATATAATATTCCAATACTAGCACCAAGCGAGTCATACTAGTCAACGACATTGAATCAAAGTATGGGTGCAAACAAGCTGAGCCGTTCACGAGCTACTCGAGATCATTCTGTAAAAAGCTAAAAGTGAGCTGGGCCTTATCGAGCTTGGGCTCACAAATAAAGCTCATTTAGTTATCGAGCTCGAGCTTTGTAAGGGAAGATTGTTTAGGCTCGTCGAGCCTTGTGAACTTTTAAGTTTGAACTCTTTCGATCTTTTATGTTTTAACATCAAATTACACAGCCGAACTCAAGCTTAGGCTCGTTTAAGGTTTTCTTAAAATATATAAAAATAATTAAAAACATATAGAATTAATTAACAAATAATAAGCCTAGTTGAGCCCGAGCTTTAGAAACTCGAAACATGCCGACCTTGAGCTCTCGTTAGTCCAAATCAGCTGACCTCGAGCTTAAATGAGCTCTGGCTCGTCTAGGCTGTTTACACCCGTACATCAAAGTATACAAATTGCAATGAATTATACATTATACATTAAAATAATAACACATGTTGAATGTCGATTGAACACCATTATGCAAGTAATGTGATATTGTAAACACTTTAACCTTTAAAATTGTTCTGTAGCCCGATGGATTGAACCGAGACTATTATTTTTCTTTTGAGCCCAACCCAATATGTTACTTTTCTGTTTTCTGGTATTAAATTATTCTCTAGTTTTTTATGTAAGAGTTTTAGTTGGATGTTTAAAATAGGTTAACGGTATCAACTCTCTTTACTAACGGATGATGCGATAATTTAACTATTTTTAGGCATCGTCGTTTTTGAAAATCGTTAAAGCTTTTGGGACGCAAGAAAATTTTTTGGGCTTAAGTAAAATGTGTTTTTTTAACAATCAAATTTTTAAATGGGCTTATTGAGTTATGGTTTGGCTTCTGTAATCTTTTTTTTTTATATAAATGGGTTTAAGTGAGTTGGTTATTTGTGTTTAAACGTTATAAATGCTTTTTTTTTTCAAAAAATTGTATATGTATAATTTTTTAAAAAAATTACAGGACTACTGGGATGATCATGCAGGGAGTCTTCCGAGTCATGAACCTACCTCCAAGTCAACACTACTCTTAAGGCACATGAAACGGGTTAAATATTTCTGAATCTGTGAAAATAAGAAGTTAGCCATGATGTAGATGTCGTGGTCTATTAAAAAAACAAATTAGTTATCGGATCTTAATCACTTGTAACTAGTATGGGCAAATAAAGTCATCTCCACAAGGAATCAGTGGAAAGTGGTATTTGAATTCGTGCTTTATGAAATTAAAATGGGAAGACGATGTCAAAACGGTACTTAGAAAAATATTTATTTTTAAAAAACAGTTTAGGAAACAAATAAGTTTGAATGTAAAACAAATACGAGAATCAGTACCCACTGTGTACTTCAAATGCAGTAATTAACTGATAACCTAATTTCCTTCTTTGTGGCATCCTTGACGGGGACTTTGTGTATAATTTAATTTCAAATGATGATTAAGAACCCGAACATAAAGGGTTTTATTACAAAATCATCAAATCCAGTTCGAATAGAACAAGCCAATACCTAGTTATGAAGTACAAATCATAAGCATAATGATAGTAACAGTAGGAAATTATAAAAATTAGATCGTTTAACTATTGAAATCACAAGTTAAGTTTAACATGCTCGAAAGATAACATAAAAATAATTAATAACCACAATATGAAACATTATAAACACAATATTTAACCTACTCATCAAGTTGAAAGTGAAATGTGATGAGGTCTCGAGGAATAAATGTGATGAGATGGGCGATGATGTGACACTATAATTTTTACTAATTTTCGAGTTAGAGCTAGAAAGAAAGTAAGAAATGTAACAAAGATGATCAAAAAAACCAGAATTGTCAAGTGGAGATGAGTGTTTTCGGTATCATCGGTATCAAGTTTTGAGTTTTTGGTATCGGTACGTTACCGATACCGGTACGGTAATGGCATTTCCGGAATGTTAGACGAAATACCGGTACAAACCGATCCTGGTACCAAATATTTCCGAATTTCGGGATCGGTACCAATAAGGTTGGGTACCATCCTAAGCTCGTCCCTACTATCAAGACTCGCGTGTTCAATCAAGGATGAGAGCAATATAAGAATTTTCTGACTAGGATTAATAAGGAATATTTAAAATTAATCGTAATTAATCAATGTGTGGAAATAAATGTGAACCATAAAAGAGTCAAGAGATATATATTTAATTTATTAGTATGCTTTATCGGTTTAATAGTTTGATTTAATTGTGTGTTTAAATTTATCAAGGTCAGTCAATTTAGGTCAAAGCTTTTGAAGAATTTTAAAAAGTTATACTTATTAATCAAATCCGTTTTATAAATTTGAAAAATTATATATAGAATTTTGAAAATTTTCCAATGTGTATATAATTTTGAAAAATTACATATAAAATTATAATGCAATTAATTTTTATTCATTACTATTCGGTGTAAAATTACTCAAACTAAATGATCAATTCGTTTGCTTTAACTATCCATACTTATTCCATTTTGTACCACCTATCAAGCAAAGACGCAAAGTACCACTAAGATTTAACATTTTGCTAAAGCAACAGCAATAAGCTAATAACAACTATATCAGTTTAAGAACCATCTTAAGCAAATAAGAAATCAACAATCACTCTCACCTACAATCTAATGCTCAAATTTACATATAACTACTTTCATGCAAGGTATCTCATAGTGAGATCAGACATGTAAGCCTCTACCGACACCAAAATTAAACGTTACATATTTGCATAGATCATATTTATAGCAAATCTAATCAGTAATCATCTTCAATTAAGTATTAGTTGGAGTATAGAGCATATAATAAAAGTAATTTACATCTTATAGTGTAAATTTTTCCAACTAATCATTGTTGGAAAAAAAAACAATATGTAATAATTAAGTGAGATATAAAAACAATAAACATATCATACACTGTTAAAAAACACACGTTGCACAATAGTGTTTGAAAAAATTAAAATTTTTATATAGTTATTTGTATCATCAAATTAATTTATAACAGTTATCGATTTAACAAATAAATGGTAATTAATGATTTGAGAGATTTAGTTGGTTTTAAATTGTAAGGATAAATATGGGAGTAACAAGTGGCAAAACGTTGTAGGATTTATTTGAGAGTAAACACACACAGAATTTAACAAATCATTTTAATGCATACTAATGACCTTTTGGTATAGTAGTATGAGGTCATCCAATACAAATGTGATTTTATGGGCCAAATCCTTTTAAGTGCTAATGGTGGAATTTTGCTATTAAATAAAACCATTTTAACACACATAAAAAATAAACGAAGTTTTGATAATTAAAAAGTAATAAAAATAATAAAATCAATAAAAAATATAGAAAAATATAAATAAAAAAATTAATATTTTTATTTGATATTTTGAGGGAAGTATACTAGTTTTTGTCCCTCGTATTACGGGGGTTGTTTACATTATTTGTTTCTAATATTTATTTATTTTTTTATTGTATGAAAGTTAACAATATACTTATGATTTGATGATAAATTGTTTCACAAATAAATTAGATGCTATAACCCGGTTTAAAAGCTATATGGGTTTGATGAGACCCTAGACCCGAATTCACGGGTATGGGTCTTACCAAATCCAGATATTCCTTAAACGGGTTATAAACATCTCATTAAATTAAAAATTACTCTCACCAAATTATTGATGTAAAAATCATATACAATAGGATAAACTAAAAATAATTATATGATTTTTTGTTAAAAAATATTATTTATAATTAAGAAACAATTTTATAGTAAAAAAAATAAGCGAGTCTTAGGTCTTACCAAACCCATATAACTTTTAAACCGGGTTATAACATCTTAGTTATTTGTGAAACCTTTTTATCATCAAACTCTAAGTATATTATAGATTTCATTACGATAAATAATGTTAAACACAAAAAAGTATATAAATATTAAAAGCGAGTAACGTAAAACAGCCCCCGTATATATCACTACTTTAGAGGATTTTTAATCAAATATTTGGTGAGATTAGTTTTAAATTTAATGACATTATAACCAGTTTAAAAAATATCTGGGTTTGATGAGACCCTTACCCGTGAATTCGGTGACTCTAAAAAAAGTCTCCATTTAAAAATCAAACAAATCTGATGACTTCAACAAAAGGGGAGTGATCACATCGTGACTCGTAGGATTTTTATGGTTTCGTTTATGTATATTATAGATATATTTAAGATAGATAATATACTATTTGGAAACATAATAACATCAATTCGTTTTAATATATAAAAGTTAACTTTTGTCATCAAATAATCAAATGATTAAAGAGCGTGGAATTAACGGATTGAGTAAATACCTTTTTAAAATTTTATTTTTTAACATTTACTTTTTGTATAAAAAGTTTTTAAATATTTAATAATAGTTCATATCTATTAAAAAAATAAATATTAATTTTTAGTATATCCCTATTTTATAGGATTTTCATATCAAATATTTGGTGAGATTAATATTTAATTTAATGAGATGTTATAACTCGTTTAAGGAATGTCTGGGTTTGATAAGACCCATACCTGTGAATTCGGGTCAAATGCATGAGAAGCCTCCATTTAAAAATCAAGCAAATCTGATGACTCCAAAAAAGGGGGAGCGCCACATCGCGACACGTAGGATTTTTATGTTTTCGTTTATATATATATTATATATATATATATAGGGTTTGGATCAAATACAAATGTAACATCCCAAATATTATAATATTAAATAAAGAAAGTTGTGTTAAGTTGTCGTGCGTTAATTAATATTAACTAGCATGTAATAAGGAAAAGATCATGGACTTGGATTAACTAAGATGGACTAAAGGATAATGGGTCTTATGTCCATGGGCTTTAAGGGATATAAATACCCCCTTAAACCATCCTAAAACCCTAACTCTCATTTCCATCTTTCCAAAATCCCTACACACTCAAAGAAACACACACACTCCTCTTTGTTAATCGCGGCCGAGAGAGGAAAGAGAAGAACGAGATCGTGCGAGCATCATTATCAATATATCTTCCATATACAAGATAGACGCAAGATCTAGAGTTCATAACCGAACTAACCGCGACCAAACGAATCCGGCAAGGTATGTTTTTAAGCATAAAGTTCACGTTTTTATGAACGGTTAGTATCGAAACTTAATCGTAGAATAGATCGGGTAGAAATGAACCATAAAGTTGTAAACTTGATGACAAAACGAACTTAATGGACCTGCAAACATGTGCGGCTCGTCTAAAATAAACCCTAAATCTAGTTTTAAACGTTAGCCTTTAAGGTTTATACTTTATATTACAAACGGGTCAAGTTTGGGCCGCAATCGGACTGGAGAATGGCTGGGATTAAAGCCAAACCATAAACGAGCGGATTAAGGGTTATAAAACGCGTATTTTTGTTGATAAAACGAACCCGGGCAGCAGCAGCTCGCTACAGCAAGCTTGTTGTACAAGTTCGCTGCTCCATAAGTTCGCTGATGTATAAGTTCGCTACTCCATAACTTCGCTGTTGATTAAGTTCGCTGCTGGTTAAGTTCGTTACTCATACAAGTTCGCCTGATGTTAACTTCGCTGATGCTAAGTTCGCTGATGTTAACTTCGCTGATGCTAAGTTCGCTGATGTTAACCTCGTTTAAGTTAAGTTCGCTTGAGTTAAGTTCACCTAACCTGTATGTTCGCTTACATTTAAGGTAACGAATCGGATAGCGAATCAGACTTTATTCGTTATGAAGAATGAGTTAACGAATTAGAAGATAAATTAATATCCTAATGGAAAATGTGTTAAGACAGTTAATGTAAATAAAATTTTTCCAAGCTGACCTGGCAGCTCGACCCCAGATAGGGGCTCTGCCCCTTGGACCCTGCTAGGGGCTGCCTCCCTAGAACCCCGCTGTCAAGGGCGCTTCCCCCGAACCCCCGTTCGTTGAGGGTTATAATTAGACCAGGAACGCGTTATGGGTAGTGATAGTTAATTGATACGTATAATTGTTATACAGTTAGTCGCGCACAGCCAAAGAGAAGGACAACCATTAACAACAAACGTAACCGAGTTCAAGTGAGTTTCTAGCCCCATTCCTTGTTATGTTTTCGGGGCTGTGTGCATACTCGATGTGATTAGTTAATACACTTACCTTAAGTGGTAAGTGTATGCTATACATGATATGTGATAGATATTAATGATTATTTGTCGGTACGTGAACGATCTTCGGATATTGCGCGTACTGTCAGGTTATAAATAAAGATATGAATGTTATATGTAATGTATAGATGATGTATGCCCGTGATAGATGAATGCATGTCGGGGCGTGAACGATCTTCGGATATTGCACGTATCGACAAGGAGTATGATTGTTAAATGAATGATGTGTAGAACACCTAGAGTGTTCTTATGCTACGATGTGATTATTGTATATGCAAATAAGTGTATGCAGGTACAGGAAGGGCAAATGAGTTCTATGAATGACTTAGTAAGTTAGGATGACAAATCCCTCTAACTTCCGTTGGATATAGACTTGGCATGTGATGGCGTAGTTAAGGACGGAGGGCCTTATACGTGTTTATGAAATAGGATTCGGCAAAGGAAATGACTGCGGACCTTATACTTGATGTAATTGTGTTGTGATAGCATAGGGGAGGACTGCGGACCTCTTACGTGCTAATAAATAGGTTGTAACACAGGGAAGGACTGCGGACCTTGCACGTGTTGTTAATATAGGATGGTACATGGAAGGACTGCGGACTTTGTACGTACCATAAATGGTGAACATAGGTAAGGACGGCATACCTTTTTCATGTTCACGACCCTGAGTATAGGTATAGACGGCGGACAATGAACATACTCTCGGCGGTTTGAGGTAGGTAGTAGTAAGTATGTATGTAGAATAGAAGGTTAACTGGTTAAGTATGAATATGTATCTTCAGATACATAAGAATGTATGATATGTGTATGTATTGTATGTTACCTGAATAACTAGAACTCACTCAGCGCAGCTGACTTTTAGTATGCACGCAGGTATATAATGTTTATCGAGATGGCATGAGGATGGCACATGGCATGGATTGAATGGCTGACATCTGAAGATAGAAGAAACGATGTTCTAACTATGATGTTTTATGTTATGGTTTTAAAGAAAAGATTGAATGTTTTGTAACGAATGATTAATGTTTTAGATTCCGCGAAAGTTTTAATAAACTCTAATTTGTAGAACTGTGTTGATGAGTAAATCCAACGTCCAAAGTGAGGCACCGGGAACGGGGCCTTACAACAAATGAAATTAACGTGCTAAACGTGATAATCAATTAGAGTAATTATATATACAAGTAGAGTAATTATATAACTACTCTATGACAATTACTCTATGATGTATATATATGATGATTTTACAAAAACTAAAACAAGGAATAGCAAGAGACTACAAGTGCAAGAACATATAAGTCATTTAAGCGTTGTAAAACTTAAAAAACAATAACATACCAATAACACCAATCTAAGTTTTTATGGTATGGGTAATGGGGCGCTGATGAGGGGGGTGATCCAGGTGGCTGTAAACGTGGCTCGCGCACACCATTACCACCCCTCATGTGAGCGGGGGCGCGAAGGGAGGGGCGAGCCGGACTGCGGGGTGGGTGGATAAAAAGAGCCGTTGGAGAGAGAGAGAGAGAGAGAAATAGATAGATAGATAGATAAATAGATAGATAGAAAGCTATTGTATATGGTGGCGGTGCGGTGCCGTGTTTGGTGGTCGTCGGTCGTCGGTTCTGATCGACTGGCCAGAACTTGTGAGAAGGTATGGTGGTGGTTTTTGGGTTGTGAAGGTAGGTGGTGGTTTCTGGCTGAAACTTCAGTGTGTGTGAGAGAGGGAGATAGTTTTTGTGTTGTGAAGGTATGGTGGTGGTTTTGGGGTGTAGAGAGAGAAAGAAGGGGTGGACGGTGGTGGTGGTTTGGAGAGGGAGGAGAAAGAAGATAGGTTTTTATTTTTATTTTGTATTTTTGTGTTAAAAAAAATCTAATCAAGCCCCGGATCACTTGGACCACTACACCCTCTGGGGCTTGGTTGAGGGGCTTGATCTTGTGCCACATCAACGCCTACGTGCCGGGTTTTAATTGGATCACTTGGGGATCAACCAAGCCCCATTACCCTTAGCCTTAGATTTATTATCACATAGCCAAAATTTTCACTATCCATCATTACCATAAATAAACAAAAAACCAAAGCAAAGGAAACATACCATATTTGTAAGACCCTGTTACCGGTATCCCTACTTTGGTGTTGGATTTACTCATAAACACAGTTCTAAAATCAGAGTTAATTAAAACTTTCGCGGAATAATAATAATAGTCAACCATTCATTACAGACATTCTTACCTTGTCTTTTAAACATAATATAAATGATAATATCAAAACATCACGACAAATCTTCAGATGCCAGCCTCTTCGATCTTGCCATGTGTCCTCCTCAAACCAGCTGTCTCAACCTGTTAACCTGCGTGCATACTAAAAGTCAGCTACGCTGAGTGAGTTCTAGTTAAACACATAACTTACTTTACATACACATATACGTGCCCGTAGGTACGCATTACATACTTAACATGTCCATCATTCTTTTATATACATTCATAACTAACCATACGTTATAAAGAACATTCGCCCTACATACCTCGGATATTATTAGGGTCCGGTACCCTCCATCCTCGGATATTATTAGGGTCCGGCCACCCTTCATCCTCGGATATTATCAGGGTCCGGTACCCTCCATCCTCGGATATTATTAGGGTCCGGTCACCCTTCATCCTCGGATATTATTAGGGTCCGGTACCCTTTTTTCCCTACCTTCATAACATACTTTCTATATACATAATCGTAAGTTTCGCACATACATACATCATTCATTCTTCATCTTACAACATACATATAACATCAACCATTACCTAGCAGTACATGCAATATCCGAAGATCGTTCATATACCGACAAGAAAGCATTCATACATTTCACATAATACATATATGGCATACACTTATCACTTAGGATAAGTGTATTAACTAATCACATCGAGTATGCACACAGCCCCGAAAACATAACAAGGAATGGGGCTAGAAACTCACATGAATGCGGTTACGTTCACCGTTTATAGTTATTCCTTTCTTGAGCTGTGCACGACTAACTGTATAACAATTACATGTATCAATTAACTATCACTACTTATATCGTCTTTCTAGTCTTAATTATTACCCTCAACGAACGGGGTTCCGGGGGCAGCGCCCCTGGCAGCGGGGTCTAGGGGCGGCAGCCCCTAGCAGGTCCAAGGGGCAGAGCCCCTGGCTGGGGTCGAGCTGGGCTTCTTTGTAATTAACTGTCTTAACACATTTTCCATTAGAATTTTGAATCATCATTTAATTAGTTAACTTGAAAGAGTCCAAGGGCTTCTTTGTAATTAATGCATTCTTTTCTAAGTCCAGGGAATGTTCTGTCATATTGTCAAACTTTTAATTCGTTACTTGGTTTTTAACGAACTGGCTTATCTTAGCGAACTGGCTCTTATAACGAATTGAACCTTTTAACGAACTGGTTAGTAAACGAATCAGTTCATGTAGCGAATCAGTCCAGGTAAAGAATTGGACCTTCCAATTCGTTATCTTTTTTTAACGAATGATCACAGTTAGTTCGTCCTCTTATCTATAACGAATCGCTTGACGAATTGCGTCTAATTCGTTAACTCCCTGCTAACGAACTACTTCTAATTCGTTAACTTCCCGTTAACGAATTAGGGTTAGGTCAGAGAATGTCAGAACATTCTCTGACATTTCCTTAACCTCGTACCACTATTCCGGCGCCGCCATTGCCGAAAAATCTGGTTTTCGCCGGATAAAACGAGTTTTGACTCGTTTTTTCACCGTTTTTTCGCCCCGTTCGATCCAGATCTGAGCTAGGGTGATCCCTAAGCTCATCTTAGGTTCGGTTTATACCTGATTCCATCTGGATCTCGTGACTTAAACGGTTTAACGGTGTCGGCTCGTCGTTTCGTGACCATATCTAACGGGTTTAAGTTAATAAAACATCATACTAGTATTACCTCGGGTCGGTGCTCGGTTTCCTTCTTGGTTTCGGCTAGAGAAAAGGGAGAACTAGAGAGAAGGCTTTAAGTGTGTGTTTTTGGTGGTGTATGGAATATGTGAGAAATGAATGGTTAAATGGGTAATTAAGACTTATATATTTGCCACCGAGAAACTCCCATGGCCAAAGACTCCAATAATCCGACAGCGTCATAACGCTGATCAGAGCAAATCCTGTGACTTCCACGAGACCAAAGACCACACCACGAAGGAATGCACATCTTTGAAGGATATCGTCGAAACATTCGTCAAAGATGGGAAACTCACACACCTCGTGGCGTCAATCAAGAACGGAGGGAGGAATGACAATCGGTATAAGGGCAATGGACGAAAGCCCGTCGACATCAGCATTCACATGGTTCATGGTAACGTCAGAGGAAGAAAACGACGAACAGAGCCAAGTGCGTGGAAGGAAGCTGAAGTGCGTTTCCCGCGTGTGCCAGGAGGGCCCAACAAAGAAGGCCCCATAATCATCAAAAGCCAGCTGGGGCACTACATCACCTCCCGCACTCTTGCTGATAACGGCGCTTCGTCAACGGTCATGTATAGGCAGTTCTTCGACAAGCTAGACGACGAAGACAAAGAACGCCTAGAAACGGTTTACGCCTCGATGGAAGGGTTCGATGGCAGCACAAACACCCCCTTGGGTATCCTATATTTCCCCGTCACTCTCACGGACGGGAAGTACTCCCGCACAGAAGACGTGGACTTCGTCGTAATGAGGAAGCCACACCACACATACGACATTCTCTTCGGGAGAGATGGGATGGCAAGATTTAATGCCGTGGTGTCTTCGGTCCATGGCATGATGGGATGGCCAACAGCTGAGGGTGTCGCGATGATCACGGGTATTCCCCAGGTATGCATCGCATCTGTCTCATCTAAACCCAAACCAAAGATGGCTAAACCAACCATTACCGAGCCGGAAGAATGGGTCTTCAATGGCAAATACCCTAAACAGGCCGTTACCATTGGCCCAACGATCACTAATCCCACGCGCACCTTACTCAAACGCTTATTGCAAAAAAATGTTGACATCTTCGCGTGGACACCAGCTGACATGGCTGGTGTACCCCGAAGTAAGGCGGAACATAAGCTCAAGTGTGACCCGACTTTTACGCCGGTCATACAAAAGCGTCGCGTAATGGGTGCGGAACAGGCTAACGCGTGTAGAACCCAAGTCAAGGAACTCCTTGACGCAGGCATCGTACACGTTAGTAAATATCAAACATGGGTTGCAAATCCCGACATGGTTCCGTAATCCAACAAACAATGGCGCATGTGCATAGATTTTAAAGACCTAAACAAAGCATGCCCCAAGGATTGTTACCCGTTACCCGAAATTGACCTTAAGGTAGATTCGTTAGCACCGTTTCGCCTTAAATGCTTCCTTGATGCGTATAAGGGATACCATCAAATCCACATGGCCGTTGACGATCAGGACAAAACCGCGTTTCGGACACCCGATGGCACATTTTGTTACCAAATGATGCCATTCGGACTTAAGAATGCTGGGTCCACGTACCAACGCCTGATGGACAAAGAGTTCCATGCCCAAATCGGGAGGAACTTAGAAGTTTACATGGATGACTTGGTCATCAAAAGCCTTGAGCCAGAAGCGATGTTGAAAGACATCGAAGAAACTTTCAACACGCTCAGAAAGATAAACATGAAGCTCAACCCGAGCAAGTGTTCTTTTGGGATGGAAGAAGGGAAGTTCTTAGGAGTCATCGTTACCAAAGATGGCTTCAGAGCGAACCCTGAAAAGGTTTAAGCCATTATAAAAATGGAATCACCTACTACCATCAAACAGGCTCAAACACTGAATGGACAACTAGTCGCACTTAACCGCTATTTGGCAAACCATGCGGATAGGTCGTTCCCATTCGTGTCGACATTAAGAAATTGTTTGAAGAAAACGCACTTCCGCTGGACACCAGAAGCGGAAGCAGCTTTTCAAGAGATTCGGTCACGCTTGATTGAACTCCCAACGCTCACAGCACCAGAAGTGGGGGAGGAATTAATTCTCTACCTCTCCGCCACAGACAGAGAAACCGGGGCAGTCTTACTAGTAGAACGAAAAGGCATCCAGATGCCCATCTACTATGTAAGTCGCGTCTTAACGGACGTGGAAACTCGGTACTCTACCCTGGAAAAATTAGTCTTAGCGCTTGTACAGGTTTCACGTAGGCTAAGACGATATTTCCAAGGTCACCCAATCACCATTCTCACCAACTTCAAACTTGCAAACGTTCTAGGCAAACCCGATTTGTCGGGACGCCTAGCCAAATGGGCAATTGAGTTGGGGGAATACGCGATAAAGTACAAGCCAAGACCAGCCATAAAAGGCCAGGTCTTGGCCGACTTTATTGCGGAAGTCCCCGCATCGCGGGAAAAAGAGTGCCAGGAAGAGGCTCAACCCTCTCCAGCACAAGACACTAACGATGTCTGGCGACTCTATACTGATGGAGCAGCCAACAACGAAGGTTCAGGCGCGGGGTTGAAACTAACTAACCCGGCAGGCCAAGGATACACTTACGCTATTCGGCTTGATTTCCCAAGTACGAACAATGATGCGGAGTACGAAGCATTCTTGGCCGGATTAAGAATTGCGCGTAAGATGGGGGTAAAAAACTTGGAAGCCCACGTGGACTCCATGCTAGTAGCCAACCAGATAAACGGGACGTACACGGCCGTGAATGACATAATGGCCCTGTACCTTGCATAAGCCAAAACCCTTATGCGCGATTTTAACGATTGCAAAGTTGTGCACGTCAAGCGAAGCAAAAACAAATCTGCGGATGCGTTAAGCAAGCTTGCATCGTTAGCCTTCACCCACTTGGGAAAGGACATCCGCGTTGAACTTCTTGGAGCACCATCAGTCCAAACCGGCACGGAAACATGGATGACACCAATCATAAACTACCTTGCAGCGGGTATACTACCGGAGTCGAAGACACAGGCAAGAAAGATACGCTGTAAATCACTGAATTATCAACTTGTTGATGACATACTTTACAGGCGTAACTTTCTTGGCCCACTCCACAGATGCGTTGACGACCAAGATGCCGACTACCTCCTAAGAGAAATACACGAAGGCATCTGTGGAGTACACGCAGGTCCACGCGCAGTTGTAGCTAAGCTAAACAACGCGGGATATTTTTGCACACGGATGCGCTGGCCTACATCAGAAAATGTAGGTCCTGCCAGCTTTACGCACCCAACACACATCGTCCGAGGAACGAACTTGTTCCAGTCACTTCTTCATGGCCATTCCAGAAGTGGGCCATCGATGTGACAGGCCCATAACCCACAGCAGCCGGAAACGTTCAGTTCCTAGTGGTAGCTATCGACTACTTCACCAAGTGGATAGAATCAAAACCCTTAGCCCAAACAACCGCAAAACATATCAAAAAATTTATTTGGGAATTTATTATTTGTCGTTATGGACTTCCACAGAATTTGGTGAGCGATAACGGCACCAACTTTGCTGACCAGAAGCTACAAAAGTGGCTGAAAGAACTTCAAATCACCCACACCTTTATTTCAGTAGCACACCCGCAGGGTAATGGTGAGGTGGAAAGAGCAAACAAGAGCATCGTCGACGGCATAAAGAAAAGACTCTTGGAGCATAGATCCGGCTGGGTGGACGAAGTTCCACACGTCCTTTGGGCGAATAGAACGCTAAAAAAGGAAAGCACGGGCGAAACCCCGTTCAGCCTCACCTATGGCACTGAAGCCATGGTTCCAGTCGAGATCGGTCTACCCTCACCAAGAGTCATAACTCAACCAGAAGACAATGATGCGGAAAGACGGTTAGACCTTATGCTAACCGAAGAACGCAGAGACTTAGCCGCAGCGCGTGAAGAAAACTACAAGCGACAAATGCGAAAGTACTAC